>NW_011476618.1:16730-16950 GCF_000754665.1 Bison bison bison | reverse complement strand
CTCGGCCTGCTCTCCGTTCCCTGATAAAGGCACTAGGCCCTGAACGCTGGCCCCTGCCCAGTGCCCGTCCAGCTCCAGGACTCCTGGGAGGCCGCGTCATCGACCCCCGAGGGGTCCAGGTGGCGCGCTCAGCTGGCTCAGCTCCCTTGTCCCCCATCTGTTGTGAACTTCCCTGGAAGCTCTAGACAGAAATGGGGAGAACAGGCCCCCTAAGGAAGAT
>NW_011476618.1:14677-16597 GCF_000754665.1 Bison bison bison | reverse complement strand
ACCATACAGTGGGGTCCTGGGCCTCCAAAACGGAGCCTGTGAAGGGCTGGGGAGCAGAACGCTTGTTGTAGGGGGCGTCCCGGGGTCAGATGGTGAAGCAGGGAGTTGGGCTCCATCCCGGGGGCCTTGGAAGTGCCCATCAGAGCCGTCTGCCCGGGTTGTGCACCTGTGAACACAGCTCCTTCAGGGCCTTTCTCTTGGCTTTGGGGGAGGTGGGCAGGAAGCCGGGGACCCCACTGTGGTTCTGAGTTTGTCAGCGGGAGGATGCTCTGGGCGCTGCCCACAGCAGCCCTGGCAAAACACGAGTGCGGGCCACGCTCAGCCCTGGAAGCACGGCGGCCACCTGCCGGCCGCCCCACCCCAGCCCTCTCTGAGAGTGCAGTCTGAAACCTGGGGTGGGCTTTGGGCCCTACCTGGCTGGGAAGTACCCCCAACCTCTGTGCTTTCTGCTGGCCTCGTGACCCCTCACACTGGCCTCGCCAGTTCTGTCTATTCCGTGGGGTACCAATTACAGCTGAGTCTCGGGGCTCAGGCTAAGTGGGCGGCCCAGGTGAAGGAGCCAGCATTTTTGGAGCCCGGTGGACAGCTGTCCCCCTGTGGGCCCCTGGCCTGAATAGGCGAGCTGGTGCCCTGCGCTACCCAGGCTGGGGAGGGCTGTTTGCCCAGAGGTCCATCTGCAGACCCCGGCTCACGTGCTGGGGGCCGCTGAGCGTGGAGTGTGGGAATATGGCTCTGCCAGGCTCTTCCCTGCCAGGACCACCTGGCCCTGTGACCTTGGGTGACCTTGTGTGTGACCTTGGCAGGTGGTTTCCCTGCTCTTGATTGGACAGCTGTGCTGGTCTCCGTAGTGAATGTAAGAGCTTGTCCCAGAGCGGACGCTCCAGATGGACTCATGGGGCTCCCGACCCTGAACGGGAGCAAGAGGAGCTAGTCTCAGATGGGGGAGCGTCTGCTGGGGCTGTGGGCCGATGGACCCCGGGACCCCTGATGACGGCCCGCCAGGCCCGCTTCCCCAGTGGGGCTGGGCTGAGCATGAGAGCAGGGCCTCCCCGGAGCTTCCTCCCATTGGGGCTGCCTGCCTGCTCACGGCTCCTTTCTGGGTGTCTCCTCACCAGCCTGGGACCCTGGGAGACAGGGCCAGGGTTTGAGTCTTTTCTGGGCCCCCAAGGGAGACCTGATGGTCAAGTGGCCAGGAAGCTGTTTGCTCAGAGCGTGTCCCTGTGTCCCTGGGGCTGCTCTTGAGAGAGGAACCCAGGGTCACCCCTAGGCTGGAGACCAACCCAGCCTGGCCTCGGGGGTCTGCAGCACGGGCGGGGCCTGGCTGTCACCCAACAGTGCCCCCCAGCACCCCTCCACCATCAGCTGGAATCCACTCCTGCCTGCTGCAGGGCCCTGCGATGCAAAGCTGGTGGCTTCTGCAGAATAGAAAAGCGACTATTCAGACCAGGCCCTTCAGCTGCCAAAAATGTGGAGTGTTCGCCGTCTGCCCCCGGCCCGCCAACCAGACCCTGGCCCTGTGCCCCCGGCCGAGGCCCCTGCCTGGCACTCTGTGGGTGAAGCACCCCACCCCACCACTCTGGCCCCGCGGCCTGCTTTGGCACCTGCCTCTGCAGGACTGGCCACCTCAGGCTCCACCAGGCGCTGCGCTGTCCCGGAGGCTGCGTGTGGTTCTAGTGTGCAGGGTAGACGGACGGAGACTTCTCCAGGTGGGGACGCAGTGCAGGCCCCAGGCAGGCAGCCCAGCCCCGGCACTCACAGCCCTCATGCGGCCCCTGGGCCTCAGGCTGCCCGTCTGGGGACGAGGAGCCCGGAGTCACTAGCAGGCCCCTGGGCCCCGGCCTGCCCTCTTTGCACCTCTAAACTCTGGGCAGCCACGCCCTCTGCCCTCGCAGGTGGGCTCACAGCCCGGCCCTCGCTCTT
>NW_011476618.1:12187-14264 GCF_000754665.1 Bison bison bison | reverse complement strand
TCCCCCACCACCCAGACTTCCTCGGGGCAGGTCGTGGAAAAGCCAAAGCCCGGGTTTAAATGCAGAGGGTGGTGGTTGTCGCCACTGGCCCCTAGAGATGTGCTCCTTCGTTCATTCTTGTCCCCGCAGACGCCCTCCGGGCTGCCCCAAGGTATCAGACAGGAGCTCAGGGACCTCACAAGGCCTCCCTGTTGCTGGGCTGTTGTCAGTGAAGCTGTTTTCTTGATTGAACGTTTGGGCCTTTGCTGGTGCGTGTTGACCCGCGCAGCTGTGTTTGTATACTGTCCCACAGTCCTGTGGCCTCGTTTTTAGCTCTGACATCTGTGTGTGTCTGGGTTTCTTGGCATTTTCCATGTACAAGGTTGTGTCACCTTCCAACAGGAGTAGCTGGCTCCTTTCTTCTCAATCTATTTCTCTTCTTTAATCGCCAGGGTGAGAACCTCTGGGATAGTGGGGAGAAGCTGGCGGAGCAGACATCATTGCTCCTGATGGGGGGAAAGTTTTACGTTTTTCTGCCTTAAATATGGTGCCAGGTGTGGGTTCCTTCCAGGGTTAGGGAGTTCCCTCCTGTTTCTAGTTTTCTGAGTGTTTAGCATGAAAAGGTGTTGGATTTTTTCTGGGTGATGCTTTTTCCACAGTAATTGAGAAGATCATTTGTATTTTTTTTATCCTGTGAACATAATGCATGTATATTGTGTGTGTATACACACACACACATTTACACACACATATACACACATGCACGCACACACACACTTACACGCACACACACACATATGTACACACGCACATATAAACACACACATATACCCATACATTTACGCACATATACACACATACATATACACACATGTACACACACATACATATACACACACATTTACACACACATGCACACACATGGAGAAGGAAATGGCAACCCACTCCAGTGGTCTTGCCTAGAGAATTCCATGGACGGAGAAGCCTGGTAGGCTGCAGTCCATGGGGTTGCACAGAGTCAGACGCGACTGAAGCGACTTGGCAGCAGGCACACACACAGTCACACATATACACATATACATATACACCATATATATACACACACATGCACACACACATATACACACTTACACACACACACATTTACACACACTTACACATATACACATACACACATACATATATACACACATTTACACACACACACACATACACACACATTCACACATATACACATATACATATACACCATATATACACACACACATGCACACACACACATATACACACACATACATATACACACTTACACACACACACACAAACACATTTACACACACATTTACACACACATTTACACACACACACATACACACACAGTCACACATATACACATATACATATACACCATATATATACACACACATGCACACACACACACATTTACACACATACACACACACACACCCCCGTGCTGACTGGATTTGTTTGTTGCACCACACTTGTGTTCCCGGGATGAACCTACCTTGTCATGGGGCGCGATCACCATCTTCACGCGCTGCTGGATCTGTTTTGCTGATGTTCTGTCGAAGCTTTTACATCTGTGCATAAAGGCAGTGGTCTGTGTTTCCTTTTTTGTGACGTCCTCGGTTTTGGTATCAACATGTAAAAGTAATGATTCTGGGAGAGTGAGTTCCTTTCTCTGATGTTTTTGGGAAGAGTTTGTAAAGCATTGATGTGAATTCTTTTGAGAACTGTTTGCTAGAATTCACTGTGGACTGACTCCATCTGGTCCTGGGGTTGCCCTACTTGCGGAAGACCCCCAGGGCTCAGCCCTGCTCCCTCCCAGGCTGCGGGCCTCAGGGGGCCGCTGTCCCAGCTCAGGCCCCTGGGGACGGAGGGCTCTGTTTGCCCAGCATGGTGGGGGGTTGGCAAACAGCCCCGGGCTCCGGCTCTGGCCTGGGTGGCGTCCATCGGGGCCTCGGCCTGCATACCTTCCTCCCCCACCTCCTCACTGCTGACCTGCAGTGACCCCGAACAAAGGAACTCCCTGACGCCGACGTCCGCGGGCTGCATGTGGGGCCTGGCCGGGGCCTCC
>NW_011476618.1:11764-11864 GCF_000754665.1 Bison bison bison | reverse complement strand
TACCTCGGCGAGGTCAGTGAGCCTCTCGTAGGGCGCCAGGGAAGTCGGCTCTCCATGCGAGTGGCGAGGGGGAGCGCGTCATTGCTCTCGAGTCATGGGA
>NW_011476618.1:7514-10159 GCF_000754665.1 Bison bison bison | reverse complement strand
TGAGCAAGTCCTGGCTTCCTGCCCGCAGTGCCAGCCCCACCTGGGCCTTCCTGCTTCCCCTGGAGGCCGGGCCCCCATGGGCGCTGCCTCCAGGGTGTGAGGCGCTTGGCCCGGACGCAGCGTGGCTCTGGCAGGCGCTTGGGACCCCGTGGCCGAGGACCGGAGGACGGGGCGGCTGCAGAGGAAGCACTTTCTCCTTGGGCTCTGCCCGGTGTTGGCTGGCCCAAGGCTTGCTCCTGGGCCCATCCTCCCGGTCCTCAGCTGGGCCTGTGGCCTCCATCCTGCTGAAGCCGTGACCTCCGTGCAGGAGCTGGGAGCCTGGCCGCCCTGGGCCCCGTCCCTGTGCAGTGCCTGGGACGGGCCTGCAGCTGGGGGTCTGAGCGAGGCGTGGGGTCGGGTGGGCACGGGCCTGGGGCTTTGCTGGCTGCGGGCAGATGTGCGAGGATGAGGACCCCGGACCCTGACTGCTGCCCCCACCTCTGGGCTAGTCCTGGTGGCCCTGGCTCTGGGTTTGGCCCTCTGGCGGCCCCCGAGGTCCTTCGTCTTATGTTGTTTTCTCCGCACTGCTCGTTACTTGAGACTTTTCTCCAAGTGTTGCAGTGCAGCCGGCACATGCTGTGCATGGTAGAAAATGAACGTGAAGGTCCCGGCTGGGTCCTCCGTGAATTCATTAAAGGAGCCTGTCCTAAGAGCCACAGCTTTAATGCAGCAAGGCTTGCCAGTCCTCCAGAGGAGGTTATTCAAAAGGGACGTAGAAAAGCAACAGAATTCCGGAAGATGATTTGGGTCCCCAGGCCGTGTGGTGCCTCCCCTGGCTCTGCTTTCCATCCTCTGGCTGACGGTGCCCCCAAACTGTCGCTTCCTAGGTCTAGAGGGAGGGAACCTCGACGGGTTACCTGCCCCATGCCCCTCCGCGTCCAGGGCTAAGCGTGTGTGGTCCCCTGGCCTCTGGACAGTGAGACCTTCCGGAAAGGCTTTCCAAGCCGTCCAGACACCCCTGATGGCCTCGCCGAGGAAGACGTACTAGTGGTGAATAAGCCCAGAAAGATACTGACGGGACCAAACCCCCACTTCACCTTGTAAAAGCTCCTGCACAGCCTGGTCCTCCCCACGGCCCACGGCTGCTGTCCAGCTGGGAGGATGGGTGTGACTCTGCGGGCCAGCCAAGCTGCTCATCCTGGGGGCACCCAGGCTGTGACCCCGAGGAACGGAAGGAAGCCACCGGGCATGCTTGAGCCTACGTCTCAGAACCTGGTGCAGAGCCCTCAGGCCATCATCTGATCGGCAGACTCAATTACAGACGAGAGAAGTGGGGAGCGGGCCAGGGGTGAGGCCCTGGAGCAGGTCTACACCTTCGGGACCCTTGTCCGCCCGGACGCGCCCACCTGTCCCCGCCCTCTGCTCAGGTTAGGACACCCAGGGCCTGACTCCCCGGGTCCTCTGTGTCCACCACGGGGCAGTCCACGTGGCGGCCCTTCCCTGCTGTCCTGGCCGCGGTGGGGAGTCTGTGGTCTCTGCCTGTGAAGTCTCATTTCTCAAAATCACAGCCCTGCAGGTGAAACAGCCCCATTTTAGGAGGAAAACCCAATTTATTTTTGCACATGTTTGGGAGAATGGATTCCAAAGATATGAATAATTCATGTCTCTACTCACTCTGCTCCTCCGACTTTTCGAGGTCAGGAGAAATGGCTGAATTAATTAATTTTGTGTTTTAATAAAAACAACAACGGTACTTCAGTCTTTTCCCTCATCATGCAAAATGTTTGACCAAAGGGGAGGGCGTGCTTGGCACTGTGGCAGTGCTCCGGCTGGCAAGGGGCAGGCAGCCACTCCTCCCAAGATCAGCTCCCCAAGGGGCAGAGTGACCCCCTGTGCAGACCAGACCCATGGACTCAGATCCCTGAGGCCCTGCCTCTCAGCCTCAGTGAGTCAATGCTTCTCTTCTAGAAGGAGCCAGGATGAGGCTTAAAATCCTTCTGGCTGCCCTTGGAGCCCTGGAAACTGCTTCTGTGGGAAGCAGCCGCTGTGCAGGTGGTCTGCTGCGAGTGGTGTGGGGTCGCGGTGTGTTAGCAGGACCTTAGACCCAGGATTTGTGTTGGGCTGGCTGCGGCAGCTTGAGAAGACAGACAGATGCTGTGTGGGCCTGCGCGGCCTTCTGCCCTCCCGACCCTGCCTGCCACTGGGCCGAGGGGCCGCAGACGGGCCTGGGGAGGTAGAGCAGCGGTCATCTGGGCCTGGGTCCCTGAATGAGCATGCAGGCTGCTGCCCAGTGACCAGAACATCGGAGTTGGGCTCAGGAGAGTGAGCCCAGGCCAGCCCCTGGGCGCAGCCTGGAGAGAACCCATCTTCTCCCAGATTTTCCTGGCACACCCTGGTGTTGCCCTGGAAGGACCGAGCCCACAGTTTGGAGTCCAGAACCTGTGCTCTACTAAAAAGAGGGTTTCTTTAGAAAAATGAGTTAATTTTTTTCTTATTACAGAAAGAATAATTGTTCAGTTTAGCATAAAGAAAAAAGCAACCCTTCTGTAACAATCTTGGCAATAGAACTTTAGAGAAGGCTGCTGAGGATTCCTGGGAGCATCCTCTTGGCTCTTTAAGCACCGGCCACAAGCGGGTGTGTCTTCAGAGGCTGGGGGGGGGGGGGG
>NW_011476618.1:3757-5221 GCF_000754665.1 Bison bison bison | reverse complement strand
TTCCCAATGAGTCAACTCTTCGCATGAGGTGGCCAAAGTACTGGAGTTTCAGCTTTAGCATCAGTCCTTACTTGTATTTAAATATAAGTGGCCATGTGTGACCAGTGCTGCCATGTTGGCCTCAGGCCTGGGGGGCCCACTTAGGACCAGGAAGAGTCCTGCCCCATGGGCCAGGCCCATGGAGGGCCCGCCTGGGCCCTGAACTTGGCTGAGGGGCCACGTAGGGCAGGGATGGCTGGGGGACTGTTCTGTTTGTGGCTCTTGTACCATGTGGGGGTCATAATCCCATCTTCTTTCCACCAGTTGGAGCTCCCGGGGGCCGGCCTTCCCAACCTTATCTGGCTCCAGGGCCTGGAGCATCCAGAGAAGGGCTCCTCGAGACCTCTGCCCAAGCGCCTGGGCTGGCTCAACATCCAGCTTTTCCTTCTTGAATTTACAAAGCCCCAGGGCTTTACTGAAACCGCTGTCTTTGCTTTGCAAGCTGCCCCAGAGCCAAGTGAGCATTCACTTCCCAGGGTTAACAGAACTGCTTTAAATATAGACTCTACCAGCAGTCCTGATCGGGCAATAAAACGTTTTATTGGTGGTAGTCATTCTTCAGTGGAGCGGTTTGTCAGCTCAGACTTCCAGCAAGGGTTATGTAAGCGCAAGTCCGGGGTCCTGGGAGTGGGAAGGCCCTGCTGCTGGCTTGGAGGGATCCAGGGTACTTTCCATAAGTCATGTCATTACCTTACAGGTGACACCTTTCGGTTCATCAGGGAACCCGAGGAGCATCCAGGTACATGCAGATTACACAGGGCTTGAAAACAGGATCTCAGTGAGTTTTAGTCCACCGCCGGACTTTTGGTGGATACATCTCATCATCTGGGGATGGATCTTGGCTGTGGGACTGAGTACTGAGGTACAAAGGCTGTCAGTCAGGGTCTGAAGACTCACACTGGAATGTAGGGTCGTTGCTTGCCTGGGGTCCCAGATACTAGGACATTCACTTGCATCTTAGTAATAAAGCAAGTGGGCTCAGAGCAGGGATCAGTGGTGATGATGGGGTGATGGAAGTGGTTCTGGAGGCTATGGTGGTCGTGGAGGTGTTGGTGGTGATCTTGGAGGTGATGAAGGTGTTGGTGGTGATGCTGGAGGTGATGAAGGTGGTGGTGGTGATGATGCTGGTGGTGATGCTGGAGGTGATGAAGATGGGATGGTGGTGGTGACAATCTTAGAGGTGAGGAAGGTGGTGGTGGTGATGTTGGAAGTGATGGAGGTGGTGGTGGTGATGATGCTGGTGGTGATGCTGGAGGTGATGAAGGTGTTGGTGGTGATGTTGGAAGTGATGAAGGTGGTGGTGGTGGCGGCGACGATCTTGGAGGCGATGGAGATGGTGGTGGTGATGATGCTGGTGGTGATGCTGGAGGTGATGAAGATGGCGATGGTGGTGGTGACAATCTTGGAGGTGATGGAGGTGGTGGT
>NW_011476618.1:0-451 GCF_000754665.1 Bison bison bison | reverse complement strand
ACTGGAAAGACTCATTGCAGAGACTGCAGGACCCTCCGCTGTTACTCCAGGAACTGAGAGCATGTGACGGGCATCCCAGCTATGCCTCCGGGGCCCCAGCTTGGAAAGTCTCCCCTTTGCTCGCTTGTCCGGGCTCGCAGCTTGTGCTGGAGGGTGCCCAGCTCGCGGCCGGATGCGCGCACACTTCTGTGCCCTGGGCCCACGTTGTCCCGTGTCCTCCCGGCTCCCTGCAGCGGGTCCACCCGGGCCCTTCCTGCAGCCTCTGCCCTGTGTGGCCCGCCCGTCACAGAGCCGGGGCTGGGCTGGACTCCCCCATCCTCTCCAGATGTCTCGGCAAGCCCTCCTCACGCCCTCAGGACAGTGCTCAGTTTGGGCCAGGTCGGCCCACTGGGCGCGGTCGCTGTGGCGGTCAGGGGTTCACACCCCCAGATCCCCGTTTTAAAGACACAGT
>NW_011476617.1:8968-10124 GCF_000754665.1 Bison bison bison | reverse complement strand
ATGTGAAGAGTTGACTTATTGGAAAAGACTCTGATGCTGGGAGGGATTGGGGGCAGGAGGAGAAGGGGAGGACAGAGGATGAGATGGCTGGATGGCATCACCGACTCGATGGACGTGAGTTTGAGTAAACTCCGGGAGATGGTGATGTACAGGGAGGCCTAGCATGCTGTGATTCATGGGGTCACAAAGAGTCAGACACGACTGAGTGACTGATCTGGTCTGACCTGTTGGAGATGACTCTTGAGAGTCCCTTAGACTGCAAGGAAGATCCAACCAGTCCATCCTAAAGGAAATCAATCCTGAAAAGTCATTGGAAGGACTGATGTTGAAGCTGAAACTCCAAAGCTTTGGCCACCTGATGGGAAGAACTGATTAATTTGAAAAGACCCTGATGCTGGGAAAGATTGAAGATGGGAGTAGAAGGGGCAACAGAAGATGAGATGATTGGATGGCATCACCGACTTGATGGAGATAAGTTTGAGTAAGTTCCGGAAGTTGGTGACGGACAGTGAAGCCTGGCGTGCTGCAGTCCATGGGGTCACAAAGAGTCAGACATGACTGAGAGACTGAACTGAACTGATTATCAAGTCACGTTTTATCTCTTTGTGTGTGTGTATGTTAGTTGCTCAGCCATGTCCGGCTTCTTTGTGATCCCATGCACTGTAGCTCAACAGGGTCCTCTGTCTGTGAAATTCCCCAGGCAAAAACATTGGAGTGGATTGCTGTTTCCTTATCCAGAGTCCCTGTAGGAGAAATTAGAATTGGGCGCCTCAAGTCCAAGGGAGCTATGCATATGTACGTATATTTCTTTACATAAACTTTTAGGTAACACTCGACCAATTAATCTTGTTCCCCTCCCCCCAAAAAAAGTCCCAAGGAGGGGGAAAAAAAAAAGCCAGAGATAAATTACGGGAGGAAAGTGTAACTTGCTGAGGACCATGTCTCTTGTGCTTCAGGCTAAAGAGAGTGTGACATGAATCAGTCATGGGTGTACATGTATCCCCCCCATCCTGAAACCCCCTCCCACCGCCCTCCATCTCCCACTCCTCTGGGTTGTCCTAGAGCACTGGCTTTGAGTGCCCTGCTTCATATATTGAACTCACACTGGTCATCAGTTTCACTGATGGTAATGTACAGGTTTCAATGCTATTCTTTC
>NW_011476617.1:4274-6032 GCF_000754665.1 Bison bison bison | reverse complement strand
TATTTTATTTATCTTCACCAAGAACCAGCTTTTAGTTTTGTTGATTTTTGCTATAGTCTCTTTCCTTTCTCTTTCAGATATTTCTGCTCTGATTTTTATGATTTCTTCCTTCTATTAACTTTGAGATTCTTCTTTTTCTAGTTGCTTTAGGTGTAATGCTAGGTTATTTATATGATGTTTCTCTTGTTTCCTGAGGTAAGCTTGTATTGGTATAAACTTTCCTTTTAGCACTGCTTTTATTGAATCCCATAGGTTTTGGTTTGCCTTGTTTTCATTTTTGTTTGTTTCTATGCATATTTTTATTTCCTTTTTTATTTCTTCCATGGTCTGTTGGTTATTCAGAAATGTGTTATTTAGCCTCTATATGTTTGCATTTTTAATAGTTTCCCCCCGCCTGTGGTTGACATCTAATCTTACTGCATTGTGATCAGAAAAGATGCTTGATTCCAATAATTTTTTATTTGATAAGTCTAGATTTATGAACCAGGATGTGATCTATCCTGGAGAATGTTCTGTGTTCACTTGAGAAAAAAGTGAAATTAATTGATTTAGAGTGAGATGCCCTATAAATATCAATTAGGACAAACTGGTCCATTGTATCATTTCAAGCCTGTGTTTCCTTATTAAGTTTCTGTTTCATTGATCTATCCATAGGTGTGAATGGGGTATTTAAGTCCCTCACTATTATTGTATTATTGTTTATTTCCCCTTTCATATTTATTAGCATTTGCCTTATGTATTTAGGTGCTCCTATGTTGGGTGCACATATATTTATAATTGTAATATCTTCTTGGATTGATTCTTTGATCATTATGTAGTGTCCTTCTTTGTCTCATCTCACAGTCTTTACTTCAAAGTCTATTTTATCAGATATGAGAATTGTACCTTCTGCTTTCTTTTGTTCTCCATTTGCATGAAGTACCACTTTTCAGCCTTGCAATTTCAGGTCTGTCCTTTGGTTTGAGGTGGGTATCTTGTAGACAGCATATATAGGGGGTTTGGTTCTGAA
The DNA here is from genome assembly GCF_000754665.1 of Bison bison bison. NCBI lineage: Eukaryota > Metazoa > Chordata > Mammalia > Artiodactyla > Bovidae > Bison > Bison bison. The sequence goes on along the minus strand of NW_011476617.1, from coordinate 5,023 downwards.
TATATTTGACCAGTTTTGTCTTTTGGTTGGGGCATTTAACCCATTACATTAAGGTAATTATTGATACGTATGATCCCATTACCAGCTACTTTGCTGTTTGGGGTTCAATTTTTATAAACTTTTTCTGTGTGTCCTGTCTATAGAAGATTCTTTAGTATTTATTGAAGAGTTGGTTTGGTGATGCTGAATTCTCTCAGCTTTTGCTTGTCTCTAAACCTTTTGATTTCTCCTTCATATCTGAAAGAGATCCTTGCTGGGTAGAGTAATCTTTGTTGTAGGTTTTTATCTTTCATCACTTTAAGTATGTCCTGCCATTCCTTTCTGGCCTGAAGAGTTTATATTGAAAAATCAGCTGTTATCCATATAGTAATTTCCTTGTGTGTTATTTGCTGTTTTTCCTTGCTTCTTTTAATATTTGTTCTTTGTGTTTGATCTTCATTAGTGTGATTAATATGTGACTTGGGGAGTTTCACTTTGGGTTTATTCTGTTTGGGACTCTCTGATTTTCTTCGACTTGAGTGGCTCTTTCCTTCCCCATTTTAGGGAATTTTTTTTTTTTTACTATTATCTCCTTAAATTTTTTTCTCAGGCCCCCCTTTCCTTTGGTATTCTTCTTCTGGAACACTTATGATTTGAATGCTCAGGCATTGAACATTGTCCCAGAGGTCTCTTAGGTTGTCCTCATTTTTTTGAATTCTTTTTTTGTTTCTTCCTCTATGCTTCATTTATTTCCACCATTCTATCTTCCA
>NW_011476617.1:0-696 GCF_000754665.1 Bison bison bison | reverse complement strand
GAAAGGTCCCCAAAATACTAAATCCTCTGACCAAGTCCACTGGTCTCAGAGAAGAGAAATTTGACTCCTGATTCCCTTTCTCTCCATCTTTCCTATTTGAGGAGAGAGAAATTAGAAAATATGCAAGTAAATGTGGATTACGGGTCATTTCTTTAAATTATGAGTTTTTTTGTGCATGCATGCTCAGTTCAGTCGCTTCAGTCCTATCCGTCTCCTTGCAACTGCATGGACTGAAGCCCACCTGCAGGCTCCTCTGTCCATGGGATTCTCCAGGCAAGAATAATGGAGTGGGTTGCCAGGCCCTTCTCCAGGGGATCTTCCCAAGCCAGGGATCCAACCTGGGTCTCCTGCAGATACTGTACTGCAGGTGGGTTCTTTACCGCTGAGCCACTGAAGAAGCCCAGAGTCCTTAATGATGTTTACCTAAATAGATGATGAAGGTTCTCCAAAGTCTCTTCTGCTGTTGACTTTAAAACTCATAACTAGTGTTTTATCGGGGGAAGGCAATGGCAACCCACTCCAGTACTCGCACCTGGAAAATCCCATGGACGGAGGAGCCTGGTGGGCTGCAGTCCATGGGGTCGCTAAGAGTCGGACATGACTGAGCGACTTCACTTTATTTTTTCTCTTTCATGCATTGGAGAAGGAAATGGCAACCCACTCCAGTGTTCTTGCCTGGAGAATCCCAGGGACGGG
>NW_011476616.1:9553-10917 GCF_000754665.1 Bison bison bison | reverse complement strand
GGATGACGTGCGGGTCAGGGGCACCGGCGGCAGCAGCCTTCGCCTCGAGGACGTCCCAAAAGCCCATAGTGGGCTCCCCCGGGTAGATAAGGTTAGTCGATCCCACCGTCGTGCCCACCCACCCGCCCACCCACCCACCCACAGCCACTGGGACGTGAGGACAGGAGTGAGGGGGAGTCAGGGAGAGCTCTGGGCCTGGAACCCTGCTCACCCCACACCCTCCTCAGATGACCCAGTGCTACTTTGAGGGGGGCTACCAGGAGACCCCTGTGTACCTGTTGGGAGAGCTGGGCTGTGGGCACAAGCTTCAGGGGCCCTGCCTCATCATTGACAGCAACAGGTGGGCTGAGGCCTGGCTGGGGTGGGGGTGTGTGGGGTGAGGCCCAGGGTGAACTGTGGGGCCCTGGTGGGCGGGGGTGGGGGTGGGTCGGTCCTCTGGCCCCAGCTGCAGGAGTCTGGAGGACTCTGGGGTCCCTTCACGGTTGGGATGTTCCTTGGCCTGGGTATGTGGGGACCCTGGTTGGGTGGGGGTCTGGCCTGGCTTCTCCAGCCCCTCTGCTCCCCTGCCCCCAGTACCATCCTGGTGGAGCCAGGCTGCCAGGCAGAGGTGACTGAGACTGGGGACATCCGCATCTCTGTGGGGGCTGAGACAGCCAGCGTGGTGGGCACGCAGCTTGACCCCATCCACCTTTCCATCTTCTCCCACCGCTTCATGAGCATTGCTGGTGAGTGGCTGCACAGTCCTGCTCCCTCACCTGCTCCCTGCGGTGCAGGGTGGGGGTCTGCACGCTGGGCAGTGTGTGCTGGGGTGCCTGGCAGGGGTATGCAGGGAGAAAGTGCGATCGGGGGAAGGGCAGAAGCAGAGCCTCTGAGCAGTGGGGCAGGCAGTGTGGCCCCAGCCCTGGGATGGACCTGCTGCACCTGCAGGTCTGGGGCAGGGGGGTGCTTTTGCCCTCCCAGCACCGTGTGATCTGGGTTCTGCACAGGGAACCCAGGCTCAGGGTCAGGCTAGGTGCTTGCTGGGGCCACTAACATTGGGTTCTTATTGCAGGAGGCAGGGCGTGGGGTTGATGGGGGCACCGGGCAGGGCTGAGAAGGGAAGGGCTGCCCTTGGCACGAGCAAGACGTCTGGCCACGTCCTCACGTGTCTAGGTACACCGTCACCATCACCCGCTTCGGGTCCTGGGTCTGGGACTCAGAGGCCTTGAAGGCGGTGGGCCCCGCCCCTCTGTACCCAGGCCGGGCTGTGGGCAACATGGGGCCAGCGGGCATCTGGTCACTATGTGCCCCCAGAGCAGATGGGCCGCATCCTGCAGCGCACGGCCATCTCCACCAACATCAAGGAGCGTCTGGACTTCTCCTGC
>NW_011476616.1:4019-5924 GCF_000754665.1 Bison bison bison | reverse complement strand
GCCCAGCCCCTATCGCCGTGGGGATTCTGTTCCCCACCCACCTCCTGTCCCATCTGTCCTCCTGTTTCCCCACTAAACAACCCCCCTCCCCCATCTTTCACTTCCTTGCCTCCTGGGCCACTCCCACCTTGCCTCTTCCTGCAGGGGGTGAGCCTGGTGCCCGGGGCCTAAACCTACTCATCCGGAAGGACGGCCGGACAGTAAACCTGGGTGGGAAGACCTCGGTGCCCGTGTACCCCGGGGTAAGGACTGCGGCCTGGCCTGTCCCATCTTCACTCCCCCACCCCAGTGGCCCTCATCCCACAGAGGGTGAATGGAATTGTGGAGATAAGCGGAGACCGAGTTTAATTTGGCTCCTGCAAGAATAGGGGGCCGAAAAAAAAAAAAAAGAATAAGGGGCCGAGGACCCGGGCTCCGCGGTCCAAGCTGGCCGATATGGACACGCTGCCCCGTGGGGATGGGGCCTGCAGCGGGAGGCAGGGCAGCGCCAGGCCCAGGTTGATCCTGCCCCTCTGCTCCACAGGACGTGTTCTGTCTGCACACACCAGGCGGTGGGGGCTACGGGGACCCGGAAGACCCCGCCCCACTGCCAGGTTCGCCCTTGCAGCCCCTAGCCTTCCCGGAGCGGGGCAGCGTGTATGAGTACCGCAGGGCCCAGGAGGCTGTGTGAGGAGGTCCCACACAATAAAGATCCCTGAAGTCGCCGTTTCCCCTGGCGACTGGCCAGGCTCACGTTCTGTGTCACCGTCCGTCTTTCCACCCGTTCTGGCACCTGTCTCCTGCAAGCTGGCCTTAGGAGGATGTGGACACTCGGAGCCGAAGTCCCACGGCCAGGTGGTCTGTGAGCCCGGCCAGGGCAGTGCTGAATGTCACCTGCTCCACCTCCTGGAGGGCGGGAGGCAGGTTGGAGAGTCGCCCCAGCACGGCAGGCCCATACCCTGAGCTCTGGCACTTACCGGGCTCAGAAGGCCTCCAGGCGCGCTGCGGTAGGTGATGTAGTCCAGGCGCCGGCCCCGCCAGGACTCAGCTGGGGGGCCTCCACGGGGAGGGCCTGCCAGGTAGCGGCGGCGCCCTTTCTTCTGCTCCAGGGCCCTGAGGAGAGGCCGTGTCACCAGGGTCAGGGCAGCCCTCATTCCCGCCCTTGTCTGCCTCCCAGGTAGCCACTCACCTACGCAGCATCTCCGGCGAGCAGGCCACGGAGCGGCGGAGCTCCGAGGGTCTCAGCAACGTCCCTGGGGTGGGCGGGGAAGGGCGTTATCAGTGGGCGTCTCCGCGGGAGCCCGCCTGAGGTCCGCCCGCCCCCATCCGGCTGACCCCGCCCCGGCGTACCCAGGGCCCAGGGCTGCTCCCGGCGCGTGCCCAGCCGGCAGGGGTCCCGGAAGCAGCTGAAAAACCGGTGCTCCTGTTCCTGCTGGTGGTCTGTGGAGAGGTGACATTCGGGGTGTGTGTGTGTGTATGTGAGTGTGTGTGTATGTGTGTGTGCACGCGCGCGCAGGGGGGTGTGTGTGTGGGGGGGCGGGCCGTCTTACCTAGCGAGCAGTTGTCGAAGTTGAGGTCACCCAGGAGCACGCTGAAGGCCACGGCCTCGTCACTCTGGCGGCTCTCCGCCTCGAACTGCTCGGCCCAGTCCAGAAGCACCGTCAGCTGTTTGCAGCGCAGGAGCCCGTCCTCTGCGGGGCGGGGCGGAGGAGCCGGTGTCCGTATCCTGGACACCCAGCTTCGCCCCCCGCCCCACCCCATCCTGATCCGCTAGCCCACCTAGGGACTCGCGGCGGCTGGGGGCAGTGCATAAACTTTGCAAGGAGGGGAGGTGCTGGCCAGGGTTGGGACTCGCCGCCGCCGCCACGCAGAGGGGCCTCCTGCTTACGAACCCGGCAGGGCTCACCGCTGGGCGCGTGCAAGTGT
>NW_011476616.1:0-2398 GCF_000754665.1 Bison bison bison | reverse complement strand
GAGGCTGGGCCCGGGGTTCCCCTCCCCGCCTGCAGACACAGAGAAGGGGCTCTGCTCCTCGCACCGCCCCCCCCCGCCCAAATTTTCCAGAAATCCCGGATCCCCTGTAGAAATCAAGGTCTGGTGCTGGGTGTGCTCCTTCCTACCGTCTGTCCTGTTGTTCAGCCTTCTCAGCAGACAGAGCTAGGCGCACCTAGGGCTCTCTGCCTGTCTGTATGCAGGGGCCCTCCCTGCCTTTCCCAGGGGTCTGATTTCATCTGCTGAAGTAGGCCTGGGGGGAGGGGAGTAAGGCTGCAGAGAGGTAGCAGCTCTGGGGCCAGAGACCCCAGCTCACACTAACCCCCTCTCCTCTGTACCCTCTTGCTGGTAGCTGACATTAACCCATGCCCGGTGGCTCCTCTGTCCCCTGGTGATCCTCAGGCTGGTGGGCAGCGGTACTCGGGAAGCCTCCTGGCTGGGGTCCGCATCCCCACCACCACCTCTGGCCTCCTCCCCTCCTGCAGGAAGGCCCTCTCCGCTCCTCATGCAGGTCCTGAAGGGACAAGCACCCTGGCCTACACTCAGGGCATCCCGCACTCCCCACCAGCCTTCCCTCTCTGAGTCTATAGGTTACCTCCCGTGTCCCCTCCTACCCCACCCCACTCCAGCTGTCCTGTGCTGCTCAGCTGTACCCCTTCAATAGTGGGGAGCTGCCCTCCCACTTCTGACTCTCACAGTCTAGTCCCTTCCTGCGGGAGCCTTTGGCCTTGCAGGGCCCCCACCTCCCTGGGCTGCCCAGTGCCCAGGTGTGAGTGAGTCTCTTTCTCCTGGCTCCTGTCCCTTTAATGTCCCCCTGCCCTTGATGAGGGTCCAGAAAACATGTCCCCACCCTCCTTGTCCCTGCCTAGTGCAGAGGGAGGCGCTCCTGTGCCCACAGCCTCCTCTGGAGCCCACTCTGCCTTCTGCTCTGGGCCCAGGCCTCACCTGGCCGCCAGCAGGTGGTCAGGGCTGCGGGCACACCCACACACCCGCTGCCAGCTCGGCTCCTTCTCGCTTCCTGCTCTGGCTATTCCAGGCCTCAGGCCATGTGAGGGGAGATGTGGGGCCTCTGGAACACCCCCTCAGCATGACAGCTGCTGAAATTTGGCCTTGGGGCTCTCTCCGGGGACCCCGAGGGGCAGGAGCCCTGAGAGCAGACAGGACGGAAGGGCCCCAGAGGAGGCGGCACCACCCAGGAGTACCGGCCCGGGCCCAACGGCCAGCGTCCGAGGGAAGCTTTAATGGTGGCGTCACCAGATGAACATGGGCTTGCCATCATCGTGGGCCAGCTGGCTGAGGCAGGAGAGCAGCAGCAGCGCATCAGTGAGCATGCTGGGGTGCACAGTCTCCACCAGCACGCGCTGCAGGAAGTCCACTGTATAGGAGCCACCCTCGGACGCGGCCAGCTCCGGCCGCTCCCGAAGGATGCCGTAAGCGTTCACCAGCTGCTCCGTCAGCGCCGGGTGCACCCGCCCGTTGTAGCCCAAGCTCTGCAGCCGGTTCATGATGCTCACGTAGCGCTGTGTGAGCGTCTGGCACAGCTCCTCGTCCAGCTTGTGGTCACTGGGGTTCAGGGAGGCCTGAGGGGACAGCAATGGTCAGGGACCCTTGGCTCCACCCTGGCCCAAGAGCAGGCAAACACATGGGGGCAAAGGAGGCTGTGGGGTGTGGTTCCGCCAGGATCACGGTCGGAGGGTGGGACCTGCAGGGAGGTGTCCTGGAGGCCCTGGCCGAGGTGCCTCTAGGGATCCAGGGTGGGGGAACCCTGTGGGCTGAGCCTGAGCTCAGAGCTTCCAGCAGCCCCATCACCAGCTCCATCCACCACCTGGAATTGGACTGAGCTGGGGCCACAAGCAGCAGAGGACGGAGGGCGTGGCTGCTGGTGATGAGACACCAGGGGACCTCCCCAAACCCCCAGGGTTGCCTGACTGGGAAAATGCCACCCAGGGTCTTTCCCAGGCCTCCTCCTGGGTCCGGCCCTCCTACTTCTCAGGCTGTTCTCTAGGCCCCCTGTCCCAACACCCCATCCTTAGCATCTTGTGCCCACACCCTGCGGGGGTCCCTTCCAGCCCTCACCATGCGCTGACAACCCCGGGCCCAGAGCCAAGGCCCTGAGTCCCAGCACTGCTGTCACTAGGGCGCCGGCTCCGGTGTCTGGGCCTGAGGTCGGTCTTCACCTACTTTGTCCCTGCCGGGCTGGGCCTGCACCCCGCCTCCCAATCCCTCCCTCCACTGCCTTCTGGTGCCCTCAGCTTGAAGTTCTGCTGAAGCAATCTCGAGGTCTTAATTTTTGAACAAGGAGTGCTGTGTTTTCCTGTGCACTTGGTCCTGCAAATTCTGTACCTGTCGCTGGTACCGCTGCCCCCAGGCCCATGAAACA
>NW_011476615.1:8600-11194 GCF_000754665.1 Bison bison bison | reverse complement strand
CTTGCCCAACCCCTGCCCGCGGCTCTTCCATGAACTTGCCGCCCCTTCCTCCACACCTTCCTGACTCTGATGTGGCTGGTCCCTCTCTTCACCAGCCCCCCAGAGACATTGCACCGGGGGTGCCGGGGCCTGGGCTTCCCTCCCACCGCCCCATCCAGCCGCTCCCAGACAGGGGGTGGCTACACTGGAGCACTAAGGGCATAACTCGGGGCTGAGGAAGGCTGCTGGGGACCAGTGGAGGCCAGCTGAAGATGCAGGGTGTGGACGGCTGGGGAGGCAGCCGGATGGATAGATATATGCTGGGCCGGTGGACAGTGGCCAGGAGGGCTGGATGATGGACAGCTGGGCATCTGGTAGATGGGGGACAGACAACTGTCTGAATGGATGGATAGAAGCCTGGGTGGCTGGATGGCTTGTTAAGAGGGCTGGAGTCACGGTCAGATGGACACATGGATGCCCGGGTGGACTGGCTCAGGGGCTGAATACTACACAGATGGGGTAATGAGACTTTCAACTCAAGAAGCCATACAGGGTCAGGGTTGGGGCTGTGGACACAGGATGTGAGGACAGGGCCTGAGCTGGCTTCAGGAGAGACAGGCCTCTGGCCAACACCCGAGCCCCGGGTGTGGGCCTCCAAACTCGACAAGCCCGCTGCAGCCACGGGCTCTGCCCTCTGCCCAAAGCCCACTGAGCGCAGAACTGCACCGGGCAGTGGGCCCTGGTGTTCCCCAGAGAGACTAGAGTGAGGCCGGAAAGCAGGTGGGCCGCCCCTCACAGCTCAGCTCAGCAGCCCAGTACTCCCTGTCGGTGGCGGGGAGGGGCTTGAATAATTGCGTTTGTCTAGAGACTAGAAAGACCACGTGAACGAACGATGCCTGACCAGTGAGCCAGGCCCTCCTGCAGTCTTGTCCTCTTGGGGGCATCTGTGATGCCCACCCTGGGAGCAGGGGAGCCAGACCCAGGCCAGGCCCCTGAGCGGCCGACGTACCTGGGGCAGCGCCTGGACCACCGTGTCCAGCAGGGCCCGCATGCCCGTGGCCATCTTGAGCAGCTTCAGGACTAGGACGGGGAGCCGAGCATTAGTGGGGCGTGGGGCTGGTCTGACCCGAACTACGCATACCCCCACCCCCCGGTCCCCAGGCGGTCCACTGGGGCAGGTGAGGCAGGAGGTGGGGGGCGGGCCCTTGAACAGCGCGAGGCTCAGGTGGGTGGTGGCCTACCGCGGGCGATACGGAGGACACGCATGATTCGGATGATGGTGGGGTTGATGGGCAGTGCTGCGTTCATCTCGATCTCCTCCAACGTGATGCCCATGATGGACAGCAGAACGATGGCCAGGTCCAGCTGGTTCCACCTGGGCGGGCGGGCAGGCATGGCTCAGCGCCAGCCAGTGCCTCCCCCCAGTACCCCGGCCCTTCGGAGCACCTGCAGTCCCTTCCCTGTCCCCTGGGAACGTCCTGGTATCGCCAGGGGCACCCCTGCTCAGCACCGTTGCCTCTGCAGGCTCCGGCCACGGTGCCCATCTGCCCCACCCTACACACCTGTCCTTGAAGAACCTCCGGAACCCAAAGGCCACCAGCTTCAGCACGGCCTCGACGACAAAGACGATGGTGAACACGTAATTGCAGTACTTGAGGGCCTCGTCCAGAGCCTGGGGGCGAGCACCAGGCTCCTGAACATCAGGCCCCCTGCAACGCTGCCCACCCTGCCCCACCTCTCTGCTCTGCTGACCGACCGGGGCACCCCAGGCCCGCCCACGGACAGGCCTCAGCTATTACTGGATGGAGGTCTATGCTGGCTTAGGGAGGCCTGCCTGGCCTGACCCTCACAGGATTCTCAGCACGACCCTCAGTTGGGGGAACCTGCTGCTGGGAACCCAGACTCCCAGCCCTGGCTGGACCAGTCCCACCCACAGCCCAGGGCAGAAGCCAGCCCGCCAGACGGGCTCAGCTTCAGCTACAGAATCAGAGACTCTCAGCTGTTCTGGGAGGAGGGGGCGTCCCGTCTTTGATGAAATAATGGAGATGGGATCTGAGAGCATCACCCTCTCAGTCTGACCTTTCTGGACTTGGGGACATCCCCTAGCCAGTGTTTTTGGATGGAACCTGTCACGGGGTCAAGGATGCCCTTGGGACAGGTGGCCCAGGGAGTGTCCACTGGCTTTAAAGGAAGGAGGGCCCTTTGTTCAAGCCACACCTCCGTGTATCCCACAAGCCCCTATGAGGGCTCAGGCAAGGTTGCAGACCTGGGGCCTCCAGCTCTCAGGGTAGCACCACCCGGCTGGCAACAGACCCCACCCTTGGTGACCAACACCCCCCCACCCCTGCCCCCAGTGTTCAGGCCTGGAGGCAGGAGGGCCGGTGTGTCAAGGCAGCGAGCCCCACCTTGGGCTGGTTGTAGTGCTCCATGGACATGGTGATGACGTTGACGCCAATGATGAAGGTGATGAAGAGGTCCAGGTAGTGGCTGGTGCACAGAGTGTGGATGGAGCGGCGGGTGGGCGAGTAGTCCGCATAGTAGGGCCGTCGCTGGGCCTCTGCAGGGAGAGCACAGCGGTGAGCAGGCAGGTGGGGCGGCATGAGAGGGCTGCCTCC
>NW_011476615.1:4373-5678 GCF_000754665.1 Bison bison bison | reverse complement strand
GATATCAGAGTCTCCACCACCAGCTTGAGTCCCGGCGCACGGCTGATGACCCTGGAAGAGGGCCAGAAGGAACGCGTTGCTGGGCACGCCCAAGGGAGCTGCCATCAGGAGGAGCGCCCAGCACTGCAAACACCTTGCCGCCCTGCACCTGCAGCCCGGGCCCCTCTCCCTCCCGGATCCCGCCCCACGCGTGGGCCCGCCCTCCTGTATCCGTCCCCTCCTTTGGCCCCGCCCCACGGCCCAGTCCACCTTAGCGGCCGCAGGGTCCGCAGCAGGCGCAGCACACGCAGGATGCCCAGGATCTTGGCGCCGCCAGCCGAGGCCATGGCCACGATGATGTCCACCAGGGACACCAGGACCAGCACCCCATCCAGTATGTTCCAGCTGCTCTGCAGGTAGGCATGCTCACCCGAGATGAGGCCCAGGGCCACCACCTGGTGAGTACAGACGATGGGCTCGTGGACCTACGCCCTGTATATGTGGCCATGGCCGCAAGGCCAGATGGACAGACCCCCAGGTCCCCCAGGACACGGTGTACCTTCACCATCATCTCTGCCACGAAGATCGCTGTGAAGATGTAGTTGGAGACGCTGAGGAAGACGCGCTCCTGCAGGAGACAGGAACATGGGAGAGGCCGGCCGTGGCCATGGGACCCACCCCTCCCCGGTGAGGAGAGAGCCTCACAGTGCTGCCGGGGTCGATGTCGGGCCTCTCCAGGGCGATGGTGATGCAGTTGAGGAAGATGAAGACGAGGACGACATGATCGAACATCTTGTGAGCAATGATCTTTTGGCAGGAGATGCGGAACCTGGGAGCCGGGAGTGGGGTTTTGAGGACAGTCCTGGCCAAGCCCTGGCTTCTGTCCACAGAGCTCACCGTCCGGTAGGGACGAAGGGGGCCCCCAGGGCGGGGTCAGCGTTCCCAGGTGCGCCCCTCACCTGTTCTGTGGGGAGAAGAGGTACAGGGCCCAGGGCTCGCGGCTCCGGCAGCACTCCGGCTTGTGCGGCTCCAGCACCTTCTGCAACCTCGAGCAGCAGCTCTGGGGAGGAGAGGGGGGTGTTCAGGGCCCCTCCCAGCCTGACCAACCCCAGCCCCTCCCACCTTCAGGCTCAGCCCTGTCCACCCACCCAGGCACGGGGCCAGGGAGCTACACTGGGGTCCGGGGGACCAGTGAGTGGCCACCCTCAGATCCACACCCAGGTGGCCCCCAGCAGTCCTGGGCAGCGGGGTGCCCAGCTAAGAAGGCACTTACCCTCCCCCCACGGACGTCTCACTGGCTGACTGACTCCAACCCAGAACCAGCCC
>NW_011476615.1:0-846 GCF_000754665.1 Bison bison bison | reverse complement strand
CCCTCCACCAGGATGGCCACCAGCAGGTTGAAGAGCACATAGTTGCCAAAGGTCATGAGGGCCACGAAGTACAGGGCGGCCCAGGAGGACGTGGAGGCCATGCCGTTGTACAGGACGACGTTCCAGTCCTCCTGGGTGAGGATCTGGGGGAGGGGCGGCGGGCAGAGTGGGCCCAACGTGTGGGCCGAGGGGGCACCAGGATGGGGTCCTGGCTGGGGGAATGCCGCCAGGTCTCAGGACCAGAAGGACGAGTGAGACCAGGCCCACCACCTCAACGTCCCGGCCACCGTTCTTCACCCCCAGTGGCCTCGGAGGGGCCTCAGCCAGCTCTGAGCAGGGCTATGGCCCTCCAGGAACCACCCGTGCACAGCAGGGGACGGCCTGCCCAGCTGTACCTGGAACACGGTGACGATGGCCCACAGTAGGGAATCAAAGTTCTTCCGGTCGGGGATTGTGTCTCCGGTATCTGTTTTCAGACTGAATTTGCAGCCAAAGAGATGCATGCCAAGGATGCTGGGGGGGTGGACAGGCAGGGGTACAGTGAGTGACTGGTGCGGAGGGCCAGGTGTGGGGCTGGGGACCCAGCCTGGTCACCCCACGCCCACCATCCACTCCTCTACACCTTCCTGAAGTCTGGCTTCCTTGTGGGCAGGACTGCCCAGGGTCCATGGCCAAACTGTTTCCATTCTATAGGTGGTAAGACCAAAGCCAAGAACGCGGGAAACACGGGAGGCCACTCTGGCTTCAGGCAGCGGCCAGGACTGGGTGTCTGTCTCACCCGGCCTATGTGGGCTGCTCTCTGCCCCAGACCCCTCCCCGAGGCCTGGGATCAGTGACAGCAGCAGG
>NW_011476614.1:13277-15257 GCF_000754665.1 Bison bison bison | reverse complement strand
CACTCACATATTGCTACATTTTCATTGTGGGGAAAGAGCGTACTCTGTGTGGCCTTTCAGAGGAGAGAGAGTGCATAAGGAAACCTGCACATAGATTCCTCCAGGCTCTGCCAGTATCTTTTTTTCTGTGTTCCAGCTTTGTATGTTTACTTTGTCACTGTCATAAACCTTAGCAATGAGTTAACAAATATACATAGGGCTTCCCTGGTGGTTCAGTGATAAAGAATCCACCTGCCAACAGAAGAGACAAGGGCTTGATTGCTGGGTTGAGAAGATCACCTGGAAAAGGAAATGGCAACCCACTCCGGTATTCTTCCTTGGGAAATCCCATTGATAGAGGAGTCCGTCAGGCTAGAGTTCATGGGGTCGCAAAGACTCAGACACAACTTGGTAACTAAACAACAGCAACAAGTATATATACTAAGTTCTATAAGTCTTTCTAGCAACTCTCCAAATTTGTGGAGTTGGTCTTAGGGATCCTTGATGCAGGAAGCTTGAATTTTTTCTTATTAGCAGTTCATTTATCCACTCACCCTTCTTCCAGATGAAGTACCAGGTCCATCTGAATCTAAATCAACCATTTCTGTATCCTAAAATTAAAAGGGAAGAGTGGGAGAGATATTGTTATATTTAGTCTTATAAACTAGATAAACATTTACAAAGAAATGGCAAATACAATCATAATTAACTGCCTCATTGAAGCAGGCAGCAGAACAGAGGTGGGAGAAAGATTCACTCTAAACTTCAGCTGCATGCTATAATCTTTTGCTACTTCAAGAAACAAACCTCTTTTCTATAGGGAAAATAAGAATATGTATTAAAAAATAAGATTCAGTGAAGTATCACCCCAAGGGATAGTTTTTTAATACAAAGAGACAAGTCCCACACACCACTACTAATCTGGTGATGGTGAAGCACATAGGTAATGCCTGCTGCTGCTAAGTCACTTCAGTCGTGTCCAACTCTGTGCGACCCCATAGACAGCAGCCCACCAGGCTCCCCTGTCCCTGGGATTCTCCAGGCAAGAACACTGGAGTGGGTTGCCATTTCTTTCTCCAATGCATGAAAGTAAAAAGTGAAAGTCAAGTCGCTCAGTCATGTCCAACTCTTAGCGACCCCATGGACTGCAGCCTACCAGGCTCCTCCGTCCATGGGAGTTTCCAGGCAAGAGTACTGGAGTGGGTCACCAGTGCCTTCTCCATAGGTAATGCCTAGGAGAATCTAAAACAATGCTACAAATACGTTTATCTACAAAACAGAAATAGAGCTATAGGTGTAGAAAATAAACTTATGGTTACCAGGGGTAAAGGGATGGGATAAATTGGAAGATTGGGATTAACATATACATACTACTATATAATAAATAACTAATAAGGATCTACTGTATAGCACAGGGAACTCTATTCAATACTCTGAAATGGCCTATATGGGAATATAATCTAAAAAGAGTGGGTCTATATATATGTACAACAGATTTACTTTGTTGTATACCTGAAACTAATACAACACTGTAAATCAACTATACCTTAATGAATTTTTTTTTTCAAAAAGAAGAGAAGTAGCTCACAAGCCATTAGTTTCCCTTTCTGAAGTTGCTGAATTACATTTTAGTTTAATTTTCTATTCTAAACCAGAATGCTACTCTGAGGAGAGCAATATCCATCCATGATATAAACTCTCAATAAAATAGGTATAGAGGGACTGTATCTCAACATAAAAAAAGGCCATATAGGAAAAACTCACAACTAATTTATGGTCAATTGTAAAAAGCTGAAAACTTTTCCTCTAAGATAAGGAACAAGACACGAATACTCACTCTTTTATTTTATTTAACATAGTATTGAAAGTCTTAGCTGGAAAAATTAGTCAAAGAAAAACAAAAAAATTTAAATACAAAAAGGAAAAATTGATAGTGTCTCTATTAGCAGATGACATGATATTACATATAGAAAGTCTAAATACTCCACCATAAAACTGTTA
>NW_011476614.1:12290-12996 GCF_000754665.1 Bison bison bison | reverse complement strand
AGAAAACAATGCCATTTATACTTACATCAAAAAGAATAAAATACTAGGAATAAATTTAACCAAGGAGTTGAAAGATCTGTACACTGAAAACTATAAGACATTGATGAAATAGAATATACAAATAAATGGAAAGATATCATATGCCACAGATATGAAAAATTAATGCTGTTAAAACATCTGTACTCTTTAAAGCAATATACAGATTCAATGCAAGCCCTACCAAAATCCCAACAGTACTTTTTGCGTAAGTAGAAAAACAATCTTAAAACTCATATACAACCACAAAAAAGAATTCTAATAACCATCTTGAGAAAGAATAAAGTTGGAGGCATCACACTTCCTGATACCAAACTGTATTACAAAGTTATTATAATCAAAATGTATGGTATTAACATAAAATATATAGATCAAGGGAACAGAAAGTACAGAGAAATAAACCATGCATATTGGTCGATTAATTTACAACAGAGGAACCAAGAATATAAAATGAAGAAAGGATAATTTCATCAATAAATTGTGCTGGAAAAACTGGAAAAAAAATCCACCTGCAAAAGAATGAAACTGGACCCCATCTTACACCATACATTAAACACAACTCAAAATGGATTAAAGACTTGGATATAAGACATGAAACCATAAAACTCCTAAAAGAAAACACAGGGGTAAGCTGCTTGACACTGGCCTTGGCAATGATTTTTTTGGATTT
>NW_011476614.1:10349-11542 GCF_000754665.1 Bison bison bison | reverse complement strand
ACTGCAGCCTACCAGGCTCCTCTGCCCATGGGATTTTCCAGGCAAGAGTATTGGAGTGGGGTGCCATTGCCTTCTCTGCTGTAAATAACAAGATATCAAAGATATAAAGTTGCACTCCCATATTCACTGAAGCATTATTCACAACAGCCAAGATGTGGAAACAATCTAAGTGTCTGTCAACAGATAAACGGACAAAGAAAATATGGTGCATATATATATATACACACACACACACACACACACATATATACACAATGGAATATTATTCAACCATAAGAAAGAAGGTAGTTCTGCCATTTGTGACAATGCAGATGGAACTTGAGGGCATTTTGTTAAGTGAACTAAGTCAGATAGAGAAAGACAAACACAGCATGGTATCACTTATATGTAATTTTTTTTTTTTTAGGTCAAACTCAGAAACAGAATACAGAAATGTTGTTGGGTAGTGGACTGATGGTGGGAGGGGACAGGGAGAAGGTTGTAAACGGACACAAACTTCTAACTATAAGTTGAATAAAGGCTGAGAATATAAGGATCTAAGGTAAAACACGGTGACTCTAGTTGATAACACTGTATTGTATAACTGCAATTTGTTTAAAGCGTAGAACTTAAATGTTGGAAGGAAGGGAGAGAAAGAAAAAGAAAAAATAAGCTTGCTGAATTATATTTTACTTTACTTTCCTATTCTAATCCAAGTTATGTTATTTTGAGGAGAAATTCTTGCTACATCAAATTCTGAGTCAAAATGCATTTATATTAAAGGTTAGAGAAAATATCAGGTATAAGAATGATAAATTTTTTATTAGTTTCAGGAGGATAATATCTAATTGGCATATCTGAGTTGTCTTTAATATGTAAATAGCATTTAACTTCAATAATACTTAAAACATTTTACAGTCAAACACATTTTTGTGAAATTGAAAAACTATTAGAGATTTACCATTCTGAGAATTAACAGTACAGAAAATATAAACATGTAAAATACCTCTGTATAATCATACCCACTGCAATAAAATCCAGCATATTTGAGTCACTTATCCCTGGGATGAATTGTTTTCCATAAAATATTTTTGAATTGTCACTTTCCATTATTGTTTCAGCCTCTTAACCTGGTTTTTGCTTCTATCATAGCCTCTAGTCAAAAATAACTTAATATAAATTAGGGATATGACTGGGTGGGGAAATAAGACACA
>NW_011476614.1:8936-10249 GCF_000754665.1 Bison bison bison | reverse complement strand
ATACATATATATATATATATATATACACATGTATATATATGTATGTAGTATAGAAAATTAATCCCTACTAAAATTCCCATCAACTAACCATTCTTTTAAAACGCAGTTTAGTGCTTTGTCCTGTTTTCAAGGGCTGGAAAATAAAGTATTGATTTCTCAACACTGAAAACACTGTGTCCAAAGGGTGAATGGCCACCTCTCTCTGACCAAACACTGCAGCACCACTACATTTTTGGTATACACTATCTAAATATAGGTTAAAGAACTTAATACAAAAAGATGCAGGTGTTCAGCGAGCTTTCAGAAATCAGATTCATTGCTAATACCCAGTTACAACACTTACGTATAATACCTAATGTACTTTAAATGACAGAAAAAGAATTAATGCCTACTGGTCATGCTGTGATTCTTACCTCCTCTGCATCAGTACTGTTTAGTTCTTCTGCTTTAATTTTATTGTAAGTATCCAGTATATCAGTACAGCTCTGATCCCTGAGAAACAAGTTAAAATATACTTCAATAAATTTTAAAAACTCAGAAGTCAGCCTCTATAGAAGATAAAACTGCTTCTTACCCAATAAATCGAAGTAAGACATCAGTTACAATTTTGGCTGCTTTAACTATAGGACTGTCTGGCTCATTGAAAGTCCTAGCATTATGCTCAATATAGCGTACTTCCCACATTAATGCTGATATTCTCCTATGAAAGCAAAAATACCCTGTTACTTTTGGTCGATACATTTAAAGTCTATTCTAGAATTACACAATATAGAACAACTAGGCATTTAATCATGAAACGTCAAAGGTGTTCAAATATATGTTTGTGACTCAATATATCTGTGTGACTAATATGCACCAATAAAAGTATATAGTTACAGTATTTGAAGCACAGGCAAGAATTCAGAACCACTGGATTATAAACTTGGATATTAAAACCTGAAAGAGAACTGACCCATGACATTATGGGTAAATAATGATTTGACCAAATACAAAGAAACAAACAGAAACAAAGAGTGCTTTGATAAAGTCAACAAAAAAATGTTTAGTTTTCAGAGAAGACCAAAAATCAAGAAGCCAGGTTGTAGAAAAGAAGACATATTTTAATGCAGTTGCTGTTATAATAATACACTACTAAAGAAATTATAGGTAATGTTATAAGATACACCAACATGGTGTTATTTATAACAATTTCATGGAATAATTGTTGTTAGGATGCTGTAGACTTGAGGGTGAGAGAGAGAGAACAAAAGCTGCCCTCTACCGCCTCCCCATAATCGCATAACTTCCAGCAAAACCAAAGAAAAAAATAACTT
>NW_011476614.1:7334-8836 GCF_000754665.1 Bison bison bison | reverse complement strand
ACTGCCGCCTAATTTCCCAACAGGGGATTTAAAACATGCTCAAAGCTCTGGAGCACCATAATCATGATGAATCCACAAACCACTTAATCTGCCTTTAATAAACTAAGAGTTAACTGTAAAAAAAAAAAAAAAAAAAGAGTTAACTGTAATTATTGTTTCATTTGTGACTTTTACTAGTCATAATTTTATCCCTGTCCATACTCCTTTTTACCCTGGAAGACTGAGAATCTCCTGAAGGAAAGGAAATCAATTGTTCCAAATTTTCAAAAGAAATTTTGAGATGGGTCTTCCGAGTGGTTATTTTACACTATGAAAACAAAGATCTCAGTGTTTCGTCATGCAAAAACGAAAGCAAAAGACATAAAGCTATAAGCTTTATAGGAAATGGTAAAAACTAAACAAACCTGTAAAAGCGATTTTCAAGTCTCCGCCTGATGGTGTTGAGGTCAGTTGGATAAGCAACTACAGTACAATACAAGGGGTAGGCACTGAGATCCACTGGAACAGCAAAAGGGCTGGCAAAATCTACAATATTTACAAAATCAGAAAAGATAGTTATAAACAACACTAACATCTCATGTTAACAAACAAAAACCACATATAATCAGGAAGTGTGGGCAATATAAAACTATATTACTAAAATGAGATGATTAAATTATGCAAAAATTAGACCAATACTATTATAATGTTATTCTTTTTATTCGGACATATTATTTATGAATCATGCATGATACACTGGTTCAAATCAGATAAAAACAAGACAAAATTATTGGAGAACTGTTTTTAACTTCAAATTTATGTCTTTTCTGGATAAATGCCAAATGTCTCATGTGATATACTTCAGAAAATATAACTAGTCATGGAGTAAAACTGATTACTCCACACACAGTCTTTACCAAAAAAATCCATCCAAAGTTAGGCTTAGGGAATAGCTAGAGAGCCAAAATGACTCACAAAAGTAAAAGACACTTATATGTCTTCACTATTATAACCCCAGAACTGAAAAGGTTTGCAAGTCATTACTTTGACCAAACATATAAAAATATTATTAAAACTAGAATCCCTGTGCCTTTTGAGTTAGAAGTATATAGTGAAAAACTGCATTTCCTTTTACAGAACTTAAAATTCTGCTGGTTTTCCTTATTCCTTCTCATCTTCCTAATATTCTTTTCTCATCTTCTTAATATTCTTTCACATTCACCATACCCAGGGAAAGAAGGTGGTTGATTCCCTGAATAACTCGTTCACATTCCTCATCTCTGGAATGAGCCCCCCACTCTCCTTCCTGAGGTTTGTATAGCAAAGCAGTCAGTTCCTCCTGGGACACAGGAACACCAGCACCAACTTCATCTGGAAAGGCAGCTATGCATAAGGTGAAAAATCAGAAATAATTAGTTTTCAGAATAATGCTATTGCCATTCTTCTTTTAGAAAAATTATAATTCATTTTTTAAAAGCATATTTACTTCCTTCTGGAATTGGCTCCATATCCCAGGGGCTCAT
>NW_011476614.1:3473-6639 GCF_000754665.1 Bison bison bison | reverse complement strand
CATTCTTAAGAAGAAAGTTGTATTTATTAGGAATCTTACAACTCTGGTATTTCATGAAGAACAAAAGTAAATGTAGACAAATAGTATCAATATATCCAAAAGTAATGCACTCACCCTTGACTAGAACTTATACCATCAAATAAAAGACTATATAAATATTCACTATTATATTCCAGCTGAAACAATTACTTTAAACACTGAATTAATTTCAGTATTCTTTATGAAATAATAGTTGTAATTCTTATCTAAAGTAGAAATATTTAAGAGAAAACACAGGAATTAAGGAGGCAGAAATAAGTATTCAGTTTCTGCTTTGTTTTAGCATGCATATTGCACCAGAAAGTTTATCATCAAATTTCTTCCTTAAAAGTACTATGATTCCTTCCTTACAGGTACAGGTCTTATAAGACTAGGTAAGGCAGGGTTTATAGAAAGTCCATATAGTACTAAAGTATTTTATCAGGTGTAAAAGACCATAACTGTACTTACTGAACACTGTAACACTGGAAAGAACTATCAGGATACTCTGGTTGAAAAGGTTGCTGACTTTCCACAGTCCCAAACCACCAGGCATCATCTATTATACTGCGGAATCTATCACCTACAATGTTTTTAAAAAAATTCTTAAAAGAGTGCTCTTGAGAATAATTGCTATGTTCCCAGTCTAAACTATACATTTTGATGAATACAATAGCATCATTGTATCCAGTATTATTACAGATTTCAATCTGAGTATTCCATATTACTCTCTTCAAGGATTTTGATTTCCAAGTGCTAATAATTATTATGAAATAAAATCACAGATTACCATATATAATTTAACTTCTTTCAATTACTTGGAATCATCATTAGACAGTCTGCTTTTTGTACTGCACATATAATACCACAGTTGTTTCTTATTTTTTTTCCTTCCTCTTATTTTTTGTTTTACCATTTTGTTTCTAAAAATCTCTTCATACTAGTTTTGTGCCTCTAAATGGCTAAGGAATATAAAACCAACCATGTGGATAAAAATGTTTCTTTCACATTAGAAAAGATAGAAGATACTAATAGAAAAAAAAAAAAACTACTAATAGCAGATAACTATACAGTGTTTGCTCTGTGGTACATTTTAAGTTCTTTCTACATATTATTTATCATTCGTATCAACCTTATAGGTATGTTCAGATGTGATTCCCATTTTACAGATAATGAAAGTGAGGCACAGAGAGGTTAAAATTGTGCCCAAGATTAAATAGCTAGAGAAGGTGGAAGGAATAGACAGGGAGACAACAGGAGGGGTAAAGAGAGAAAGGGAGAAAAAGGGAGAGAGGTGGAAGAGGCGAGAGAGAGAGTCAAAGCCACAATCAGTAAAGGTCTGTTAAGAGCCCAAGTGGTAAGTACTCCATGTGAAGGCAATGAAACTTCAGATTTTCATTTTAATTTAGATTTGTATTCTAATAGAATAGATAGTCACAGAGAAGGTTTTATAACACATACAAAGTACATAAAATCACCTAAACATAACTGAAAATAAAAATTTAATTTTTCTAATTTGGCTAACAGCTTTTTCAGTCTAAAGTTTCTCAATGTTAATTCAGTTTAAAAGTTACTCTGCTTCAAACAATATTTAAGTGGGAATTCTATATTTACCTATCTGCCAGTTCCTTTCTTTGGCTTCATTATAAAACTGATGTAGCACAAGGAAGTCAATGACATCTGGCATGTCATGATATCTGAAGAGAAAATAAAGTACATGTGATTCCGTATACAAATACAACAGTATATGTCACTTTCTAAATATCCAGGGATATATATGCTTAATGCGGAGCTATTGAGCAAACTGTTGCAAACCTCAAGGTCCTTACAAATGCTTTTAATTAAATTAAACCCCATGTGTTTGATCTGTTTGTCTTAAATATTTACTTATGACCTTAAATCACTAACTATATTACTTTTATCCTATCTTGTAAGACTGTTATTTCTTACATTATCCAATGTGTAAGTATATCTCCAACAAAACTAATGATGCCTAAATGTCTTGAGACAATTGATCATATACTGTGTTGGCCAAAATCCTCCTTTGGTTTTAAAGTAAAAATTAAAGGCCCATTTTTCATTTTCACCAAGAACTTTAAGTGTATCACCATTTTGTTCCACTACCTTCTGCCATTTTTCAGGCAAATTGATAATTCCATCTTCCCAAAACTTTTCATTTTTTTTGAACAAAAAAATGTTTCAGATGCCTTTTACAGTATTCCAGGGAACTGAAATATTTTCCATTCAGGTAATTTTGTAAAGACAGAAATAAATGGACATCTGAAGGTGCAATGTCTGGTGAACACAGTGGATGAATCAGAACTTTCCAGCGAAGCTGTTAACAGTTTTTGCCTGGTCATCAATGGAACATGTGGTCTTGAGTTATCCTGATGGAAAATTATGCATTTTCTGCTGACTAATTCTGGAAGCTTTTTGTCACGTGCTGCTTTCAGTTGGTCTAACTGGAAGTAGTACCTGTTGGAATTAATCAGTTGGTTTTCTGGAAGGAGCTCATAAGTCCCTTCCAATTCCACTATATGTACATAACCTTCTTTGGAATGAAGACCAGCCTTTGGTGCGGTTGTGTGATAGTTCATTTCACTTGCCCCATGATCTCTTCCATTCCACATTATTGTACAATATTCACTTTTCATCATCTGTCCCAATTTGTTTAAAAAACGGAGCATTTTTGACTTGTTTCAGTAGAGAATCACACACAGAAGTACAGTTAAGAAGATTTTTTTCACTTATGTGGAACCCAAACATCAGAGTGATTAACATTACCAAGCTGGTGCAAACAATTTTCAACACTTGATTTGGATATTTTGAGAATGTCTGCTATTTCCTGTATGGTATAACTTTGATTGTTCTCAATTAATGTCTCAATTTGACCACTATCAACTTCAACTGGTCTAACTGACCACGGAGCATTGTCCAACAAGAAATCTTCAAAACAAAACTTCGCAAACCACATTTGATATGTTTGATCAGTCACAGCACCTTCTTCATATATTGCACAAATCATTTTTTTTGCCTTTCTTGAAACAATAAAGTATCATATGCCAAAAATGTTCCTCTTTTTCTTCCATCTTCAATATTATAATGGCTACACAAAAATTCATCAGTTTGATGTGTTTTTTTTTTTTTT
>NW_011476614.1:0-863 GCF_000754665.1 Bison bison bison | reverse complement strand
CAAGGTAAATACATGGCTTGCTACCTGTTGTACTGTGGTGATATGATTCCAAAAGATATCAGTGCCACCACTGCCACAATCAAGACCAAGTGCAGCATCCAGTTTGTGGACCAGTGCCCCACGGGATTCAAAGTTGGCATTAATTACCAGTCTCCCACTGTGCTACCTGCTGGAGACCAAGCCAAAGCACAGTGAGCTTTGAGCATGCTGAGGCCTAGGCTCACCTGGATCACAAATTTGACCTGATATATGCCAAGCTTGCCTTTGTTCACTGGTATGTGGGTGAGGACATGAAGAAAGAAGAGTTTTCTGAGGCCCATGAGGACATGGCTGCCTTTGAGAAGGATTATGAGGAGGTTGCAGTGCATAAGGCTGAGGGAGAGGATGAGGTTAGAAAATATTAACCTATTACAACTTTAAACTCTTGGGATTGTCTAATTTGTATTCTATGGAGCTGCCCATTGTGGCCCTATCTTGTCATAATATTAAATTCTATTGATAACTCTATTAAAAAAATCATTCCTCTAGCAGAAATACAGTCTGTAATTAGGCAGGTGGACATATTATGTATATGTTTGGGAAAAGGACTTACAATTTTGAGTGCTACAATATTATTTTAAATACCATCCTTAAACACTGTTATTAATCACATTTAATGATGACAAAACAGAGCCTCATGGGTACAGTGATGTTTTTAGAGTTACACACTTGTATACAGCAGAGCTGAGATTGGAATTCAGATCTTATTCCAAAGTCCAGGGTCTTATACCACAAGTAAGTTGACTTCTAAAATTTACTATAAACACAGGGTTAGAATTTAAAATAAGAAATCACACAGGCTCAGTGAACTGCTGCTAGACACC
>NW_011476613.1:4966-5746 GCF_000754665.1 Bison bison bison | reverse complement strand
TCAAGGCTATGGTTTTTCCAGTGGTCATGTATAGATGTGAGAGTTGGACTGTGAAGAAAGCTGAGCACCAAAGAATTGATGCTTTTGAACTGTGGTGTTGGAGAAGACTCTTGAGAGTCCCTTGGACTGCAAGGAGATCCAACCAGTCCATTCTGAAGGAGATCAGCCCTGGGTGTTGTTTGGCAGGAATGATGCTGAAGCTGAAACTCCAGTACTTTGGCCACCTCATGCAAAGAGTTGACTCATTGGAAAAGACTGATGCTGGGAAGGTTGGGGGCAGAAGGAGAAGGGGAAGACAGAGGATGAGATTGCTGGATGGCATCACTGACTTGATGGACGTGAGTTTGAGTGAAATCTGGGAGATGGTGATGGACAGGGAGGCCTGGCGTGCTGCAATTCATGGAGTCGCAGAGTCAGACACGACTGAGTGACTGAACTGAACTGAACTGAACTGAGAACCACAGAAGCTCATCAGGAGACCATCTGAGGCCAGATTACAGGAGTGCAGGCCCTGCACACACCGTGATCCTTATCAGCAATCTTGCCCTTAAATCATCGCCAAGAAAAAGAAATGCAAAAAAGCAAAATGACTGTCTGTGGAGGGCTTACAAATAGCTGTGAAAAGAAGTGAAGTGAAAAGCAAACGAGAAAATGAAAGTTATACCCATTTGAATGCAGAGTTCCAAAGAGATAAGAAAGCCTTCCTCAGTGATCAATGCAAAGAAATAGAGGAAAACAACAGAATGGGAAAGACTAGAGACCTCTTCAAGAAAATTAGAG
>NW_011476613.1:0-1350 GCF_000754665.1 Bison bison bison | reverse complement strand
GCTGAGCACTGAAGAATTGATGCTTTTGAATTGTGGTGTTGGAGAAGACTCTTGAGAGTCCCTTGGACTGCAAGAAGATCCAACCAGTCCATCATAAAGGAAATCAGCCCTGAATATTCATTGGAAGGACTGATGCTGAAGCTGAAACTTCAACACTTTGGCCACCTGATGTGAAGAACTGACTCATTGGAAAAGACCCTGACACTGGGAAAGATTGAAGACAGGAGGAGAAGGGGATGACAGAGGATGAGATGGTTGGATGTCATCACCGACTCGATGAACATGTGTTTAAGTAAACTCTGGGAGTTGGTGATGAACAGGGAGGCCTGGCATGCTGCATCCATGGGGTCACAAAGAATCGGACATGACTGAGAGGCTGAACTGACTGATTAATGAATATTATATTGTTCCTCTATATGCTCCACAGAATCCCTTGCATTTATCACTATTTGAATGGATGCTTGTTCTCTCCTCTAGGTTAAACTGTGGACTTCCGTGGTATCTCATATGGTAAAGAACCTGCTTGCAGTATAGGAGACCCACGTTCAGACCCTGGGTCAAGGAGATCCCCTGGAGAATGGGATGGCAGCCCATTCCAGTATCCTTGCTTGGAGAATTCCATGGACAGAGGAGACTGCCAGCTACAGTCCATGGGGTCGCAAAGAGCTGGACAAGACTGAGCAACCAACACTTTCACTTTCTAGTAAACTGTAAGCTCCTTATGGGAAGAGCCTGGATTTTATCTGTTCATCACTGTATTACTCAAGGCAAATGCTACATGTGGTACATAGCAAAAGCCTAATTAATATATGTTACTACTGGAAGAATAAACAAGTGAATAAAGCCAACAAAGCTGCTAATATTTTGAGAACATTTCCCTGGTAAATCAGATCTTTTTAAAAATTTTTATTGTGATAATAGTCACATAAAACCTTCATGTTAGCCATATTTAACTGTACAATTCAGTGGCACTAAGTCCCTTCACTTCCTACTTTGCTGTGCAGCTCTCTTCACCATCCATCTCCTGAATCTTCACCCTCCTGAACTGAAACTCTGTCAGCATTAAACACCAACACCCCATTTCCCCTCACCACCCCATCCCCGGACCCTGACACCTACCAATGTACTTCTCACTCTGGGCCTCCGTGGTGGTTCAGACAGTAAGCAATCTGTCTGCAGTGCAGGAGACCCAGGTTCAATCCCTGGGTTGGGAAGATGCCCTGGAGATGGGAATGACAACCCACTCCAGTATGCTTGTCCGGAGAATTCCATGGACAGAAGAGTCTGGCAGGCTATAGTCCATAGTGTGACAAAGAGTCAAACATGACTGAGCGACCAACACACACACAC
>NW_011476612.1:23793-25774 GCF_000754665.1 Bison bison bison | reverse complement strand
GCTTGTGGGGCTAGTGGAGCTGATCCTGGCCGAAGCGGAGGCACGCAGCCAGGATGGGGATGCGGGCGCCTGCGGGCTGCTCCAGGCACGGCTGCCCCTGCTGCTGAGCTGTTGCCGCGGTGGCGACGAAGGCATCAAGAAGGTGACGGCACACTTGACAAGCTGCGTCCAGCAGTGGGGCGACAGGTGAGGGGCCACCCGGCTCAGACTGTGCGGGGCGGGGTGGGGGGTACTGCCCCGGCCACGCAGCCGCCGCATCTGCTCTCCCACAGCGTGCTGGGGAAGTGCAGCCGCGACCTGCTGGTGCAGCTCTACCTGCAGCGGCCGGACCTGCGGGTGCCCCTGCCTGACGTCCTGCTGCACAGCCAGGGGGCCACCGGCAGCAGTGTCTGCAAGGTGAGGCCCGACGGGCTCCTCAGGGTGCCTGGGTCCTCTGCTTGGGGGTAGAACCCAGACCAGGAAGTAGGGAAGTGCTTTTTCTCAGAACTCGGTGAGGGTGGATGAGTGTCTGAAGTTGGAGCCTACCGTGCCTCCCTCTCCTGTCTGACCTCTTGAAGGGTCCTTCCTCCGGGAAGTCCTCCAGGTGTGGAGCAGAGCAGAGTGGGCGTCCCCCCGTGTCCCCCTCGTTCCCTGATGGGGACTGTTGAGAAACGCGGACTGCGCGATGTGTGTGATGATGTCTCCTGTGCCCGGCCCCTGCTCTGTCCCCGCACATCAGCCGGGCTCCCTGTGGGCGTGGTGACTTTGAGCCGCCGTGCTCGGCGCGTGTGGACAGCATGCCCCTTCCTGGCTGCCTGCCTCCCCCACGTGCCTAGTGTGGTTTTCCATGTTCAGAGTCTGCCTTCCTCTCCTTTCAGCGGTGCGGGGGGCTTGTGGTCTGCGGGTCTCCCTGCCCCCTCCCTGCCTTCCCTGGGCAGGGCCCTGAGTCAGATCTGCCTCCAGGTCTGCGTCCCAGGAGGAGGGAGCGACGTTTTTGTAGCTTGCTTTCCTTTGTGTGTGTTCTGTGTTTCACACACCTGAAGTTAAGCTTTACCTGTGAGGTCGGTCTTTCTCACCTGAGATAGTTCAGGGCTTCTGTTCTGTTTCCGGGGAGCGGCTGATGTCACACTGCGTGCTGAGGTTGGCCAGGACCTCCGGCTACAGCCAGCTTGATCCTCTGAAGCCCCAGAAAGCAGTGGGGGCAGGTTTCTCTGGGACACCATGAGGGGCCTCAGGGACTGTGCCAGGGCCTTGGGGCTGAGCCCGGGTGGGCAGGTGGGCACGAAAGCCGCGAGGGCCCTGGCCCTGACCCCCTGCCCCTCTCAGCTGGACGGCCTCATCCACCGCTTCATCACCCTCCTGGCGGACACCAGCGACTCCCGGGCATCCGAGAGCCGAGTGGCCGACGCCAGCATGGCCTGTCGGAAGCTGGCGGTGGCCCACCCCCTCTTGCTGCTGAGGTACCGCCTGGCTGTGTGGCGTGGTGTCTCCCCACCCCCAGCCAGGGGCGGGCCCCACACCTGGTGTTCCTGTAGGAATGGGCTCTGTGGCGGTCATCCTGGGGCCAGTCAGGGCCGGAGGCTGCTTGCTGACGAGCCAAGCCTGGGGGGCGGGGCCGGGTGAGTCGGTTGAGCAGCCAGGAGCCTCGCAGTGGGCATCTGTGGGCTCGGGGTGGTCTCTGTCCAGCAGATGAGGTCTCTGAGGGGAGGGGAGAGGCTGGGGGACGCCCAGGACCAGGCGGCTCTGGCTTGGCCGCAGGCACCTGCCCATGATCGCCGCCCTCCTGCACGGCCGCACGCACCTCAACTTCCAGGAGTTCCGGCAGCAGAACCACCTGACCTTCTTCATGCACGTGCTGGGGGTCCTGGAGCTGCTACAGCCGCAGGTGTTCCAGAGCGAGCACCAGGGGGCGCTGTGGGACTGCCTGCTCTCCTTCGTGCGCCTGCTGCGGGTGGGTGCCCCGTCCCTGTGCCCTGCCCCGCTCTGCCCCCACCTCCAAGCC
>NW_011476612.1:22595-22958 GCF_000754665.1 Bison bison bison | reverse complement strand
CCCCAGCTGCCGCCCTCCCGGGGGAGCCCCTGCGGGGCGTGGGCCAGGGCCACTCCTGAGCCTCAGGGACCCAGCAGAGGGCGGCGCCTGGTGGTGTCCAGCCTGCGCTGTGAGGCTCTGGGAGGGGTGCGCGCAGGACGGGGCACACAGCCTCCGTCTGGGGCAGCCCTGGCTCTGAGCGCCGCCTCGCGATGCCCTTTGCAGAACTACAGGAAGTCCTCCCGCCACCTCGTGCCCTTCGCCAGCAAGTTCGTGCGGTTCACCCACAAGTACATCAGCTGCAGCCCCGCAGCCGCCGTTGCCTTCCTGCAGAAGCATCTGAACGTGCTGCAGTGAGTGCACCCCTGTCCCAGCGTCTCGGCC
>NW_011476612.1:20131-22495 GCF_000754665.1 Bison bison bison | reverse complement strand
CGTCTCGGCCGGGGCCCAGCGTGGCAGGGCTCAGGGCGGGGAGTTCCCAGGGCCATGGTGCCCGGGTCACAGACGCTGGGCCTGCGCCAGGGCCGTCCTGAGCTGGCTCCCTCCTCCCCGGCCCCCTGAGTCCCCTACCCCCCTGCTGCTCAGGCACAGCCCTGGCCTCCCCCTCCCTGCCCCGTGTGGCCCTCAGGCAGACCTTGTCGCCCTTTGCCCCCTGCATGTGGTCCTCACGCAGAGCCTTGTCTCCCCCCCCTTGTCCCCCTAGTGACCTGTCCCTTGACAGCAGCGACCTGGTGATGCTTAAGTCGCTCCTGGCGGGGCTCAGCCTTCCTAGCAGGGATGGCGGGGCTGACCGGGCACTGGATGAGGAGGGTGAGGGTGAGTGGGGCTGGGCTTCTGCTGGGCGGGGCCGGGCTGGACTCCCCTGGGCGTCCCCGGGGCGTCGTTGGCTCTGGCTCTGTGACGCTCGCGCAGCCCCAGGTGGTGCCGTGGCCCACGTGACCTCTAGCACCTGCTCTGTGGGACCAGCCGGGTCCTCTGTCCCCTTGCCTGGCTGCATCCACATTCCTGCCCCCGTTCGCGGCTCCCACCGCCCTGGCGGCAGCCCGGCGCCTGCAGCAGCGTGTCCAGCGAGTGGTGGGTTCGTGAGCGGGCTGAGGACCCGGGGGCCGCGCTGACGCTGGTCCTTCATGGCTGTCCTGCCCCCGGGGGCTGCCCTGACGCTGGCCCCTCACGGTCGTCCTGCCCCGGTTTTGCCCAGTCGTTGGTGCTGAGTGTGACTTTCAGCCATCCGCTGACACGCCTGGCACAGTGCCTTTATTGAGCACCTGCTGTGTGCACGGTGGCAGCAGGGAGTGCAAGGCTCTGGGGAGAAGCGCGTGTCTCCCAGGTGGCCCCCAGCAGGCTCGTGGTCTCATCACACTCTGAGCGCCCACTGCATGTTGGTGCTGTGCCCAGCCTGGGCAGGGCCACGTCTTCGGGTATCTGCCCTGACTCCAGACGCTGCTCAGCAGGGACACCCCTCCTCTCCACGCTGGGGTCCTGTGGCCACAGCGTTGAGTGTATCTGGCTGCATAGGCCCTCTGTGGACGGTGGCTGAGGGCGGGCCATCCTGTCCCCTTGCCCCTGACTGGCATTGGCTTCCTATCTCGCAGATGAGAGCTCGGCTGGCTCCCTGCCTCTGGTCAGTGTCTGCATCTTCGCTCCTCTGACTGCAGCCGAGATGGCCCCCTACGTGAAGAGGCTGTCCCGCGGCCAGACGGTTGAGGGTGAGTTAGGGGTGCGTGCGCCCTCCAGGCCGGGGTGCCCCCATGGTGGGTGGTGGCCCCCATTCTGTCCCTGTGGTCCTGGGTCCCAAAGCGGCCCTGGCTGTCCCGGCTTCTCCTGGGGGGCATCCAGAAGACAGCAGGGCCCCTGGGAAGGCTGGGAGGGCCGGGTCTTTGCTCATAGTGGGGGTGGGGCCACGGAGAGGGGCTTGGAGGAGGAAGCTGCAGACCAGGGTCGGGGGTTGGGGCTGCTCTGCTGGCCAGTGTTCTTGGGGAACCCCCTGGAGTCCCCATGGACACCAAGGAAGGGAGGCCTGGCGAGGAGCTGGCCGGTGGCCCCTGGTCCCTTTCAGGGGCGCTGAGCCCGGGTGGCCCCTGGGGGAGGGCAGGGCGGTATGTCTGCAGCATGACTCTGAGGTGGGCACAGACAGACATCCAGGGATGTGGTGCACACACAGATCCCAGGCCCCGCAGACCTGACGGAGGGTCTTGGGGGAGTGTGCACCTCCGGGTCGAGCCCAAACCAGAGGCGCCGTCCCGGTGGAGTCGGGGAGGCGGCAGAACCGCAGGCTTGGCGTCCTGAGCGAGCGCTGAGGTGGCGTGGAGGGTCCCAGGAGGCTTGGGCGCCTTGTTCTGAGCAGCCGAGCTGCACCTGGGACCCTGGGGCCTCGGCCAGGCTGGGATCCCTGCCCGTCCGGTGTGGAGCGGGCAGCGGGCCAGCCCCGGACTCTGCCCCCCGCCTCTAGGTTGCTGGGGTGGGGGGGTCACATCTCCGTCACACACGCCCTCTGCTCGACTTAGATCTGCTGGAGGTCCTGAGCGACGTGGATGAGATGTCTCGGCGGAGACCGGAGATCCTGGGCTTCTTCTCGGTGCGGAGCAGCCGCGGGCCCCAGGGGGCTGGGGCGGGAGGCATAGCCACCCCCACCTCCTTCCTGCGGGGGCAGCGTGCCTTGCCATCCAGCCCAGAACTGAGGCGGAGTGGGGCTGGGGGAGTGGGGTCCCCGGCCGCGCTTGCTAAAGCAGGGAGCCCTAGCGGGAGGTGGCCCCGCTGACAGGCATTCTCCTGCAGACCAGCCTGCAGCGGCTCATG
>NW_011476612.1:19729-19948 GCF_000754665.1 Bison bison bison | reverse complement strand
CTGACATCCTGTGGGTCGTGGCTCAGAGTTGGGTTCAAATGAAACGTGTTGAATTCTCTGATCCCGCTGCCTGTGTGGTTTTCAGAGACCTGAGGGGGCTCAGGGGGAATGAATGGGAGCCGGGAGCCTGGCCCAGCCGGGAGACAGGAGGCCCCCTGCCTGGGCACAGTCCTGGCCCTCCATCCAGCTCTCCTTTCTGGCAGCGCTGGGGGGAGAGAC
>NW_011476612.1:19501-19629 GCF_000754665.1 Bison bison bison | reverse complement strand
CCGCAGCCTGGCCTTCAGCCTGGCCTTGCGCTCCATCCAGAACAACCCCGGGTGAGCTAGTGTCCCCGGGGCTAGGGCTGTGGGGGGCTTTGGGGCCTTGGCTGTCCTGGCTCAGGGGAGGGGTGGGG
>NW_011476612.1:14363-17826 GCF_000754665.1 Bison bison bison | reverse complement strand
GCGTCCGCAGCCCCTGGGTTTGCCAGCCAGGGTTCAGCGTTGCCTGGCAGGTGGGGCTGCGGGGGGTGCGGGGCCAGCTCGGGGAGCACATGGCCGTGTGCAGGGGAGGGCAGAGCGGGGGTGCGGGTGGCCTCCTGGCTTGGCCCCCATCCCCATGAGCGTCCTTGGCCAGCTCCATTCTACACAGGGACGCCTGGCCCAGGGCCCAGTGGAGGGGGGCAGGGGCGGGGCGTGCGTGTGTGGGGTGACGGGGATTTGGGGACGCCGAATGAGCCCCTCTGTGGGGAGCAAGGCCACCTAATAGGCACCTGTGCACAACCGTGCAGGTGGAAGCCCGAGTCCCGCTCCCTGCATGGCGGAAACTCGGGGCCGCTCCCTGCAGAGCAGGGTGGGCTGGGCTGCCCAGGGGACATCCGAGGTCCAGGAGCCTGGCTGGACCCACAGGTCCCGGGAAACGGGCCAGCCTGGGGCTGGGGCTCCTGAGAGTCAGGAAGGTGGGGAGGTGTGGAGGTGGCGCGGAGCCCCCCGGCTCCAGTCCTGGACGTGTGACCCCTGCACCCTTCCTGGGCTCAGCCCCCCTTTGACAAGCAGAGGGAGGCAGTGAGCTGAGGAGCCCCGCTGGCCCCCAGGCCCCTTGCTGTCCGGGGAGGGCTGTCAGAGGGCACAGAGGACCTGGCTCTCCTCACCAGGTGCAGAGGGGTGGGGCCAGATTGCCATTGCCATGGTGACGAGTTCATCTGTGTCCTTACAGCCTCATTAACAAACGCCTCCTGGTTTCATTTTTGGTCCTGGCAAGAGGTGGACCCTGACCTGCAGACGGGCCAGGTGGCCGGGCAGAGGGCCAGAGAGACGTGGGCAGCGGGGGCCCAGGACCCAGGTGTCCTCATGGAGGTCCCCAGCAGTAGGGCCGCGCCTTCACCCAGGGAGGGCCGGCTCGTGGCCCTGCTTTGCAGATGAGGCACTGAGGCCGTTCATTGTTCAGGTCACACGAGGTCGAGCTGCCCCAGAGTCCTGGGCCAGGACACTCCCCAGCTTTTCCTCCCTCAGAGCAACTGAAAACGTGCAGCTCGGCCTGGCTGGGCTGAGGTGGGGTTATTTCAGGCATCTTGGCCAAGAGGGCTATGGCGGGGGGCTCCCCCAGGGTTGCCAGCCCTTCCCTCCCAGGGGAAGTGGCCTGTTAGGAAGGCTCTGGGGAGGACAGGCTGACCCCGGAGCCCTCTCCCCGGTCCAGGCCCAGGCCGAGCCCCCAGAGGTCAGACCCCACCAGGCTCATGCTCCGGGCAGCTGGGAAGGGCTGTTCCGAGAAGGTGGAGTGTCCAGTGGGTTTTGCAGGATGAAAAGGAGTTTTGCAGGACTCAGCTTGCCAAGCTACAGTTGGAGCCCTGGGCTCTTGTGCTGCACGCGTGGAGAGCCCGCAGCCCCGGTTTCCTGTTGGTGCCTCCCGGTGTAAAGCCTGGCCTGGGAGGTCTGTGGGGCTCAAGCGGCCCAGAGGGTACGCCTGACACACGGGGCTCCATGGGCATCGTCCAGCGAGTGGTCACGTGCCACACACGGGGAGCGGGGGCCTTGGGGCAGGACTTGAGGCAGCAGAGCCCTGGGCCCCACTGACCGCTCCAGCGGAGGAAGCAACTGCTGACTGCCGCCTGCTCTGCACACCCAGGGAGTCTCTGGGGGGCTCTCAAGGGCCCTCAAGCCCGTCATCCCTGGCCCAGATCACCGTCGGTGTCCCTGGCGCCCACAGGCCGGGAGAGCCCATGGGATGGAAGCGCCGTGGCAGCAGGAGCTGGGGGATGCTGGGCCCCAGCCGCCCCGTCAGCCTGCCGCCCCTGCCTGGGTGTCCTCGCCCTGAACCTCTGCTCCACCCCTGGGGTCCTCCAGGCCTGCTCCCTTCAAGGCCAGGGCAGCCGTGTCTGAACTCTCAGCCCCAAGCCGGGGGCAGGTGGCTTGGGGCACCCCAGGCCTCCACGGCCAGCTCAGCATCCCTGACTGCAGCCTCCACTTCCACGTGATGGGACGCGCCGACGCCCGGGTCTGGGGGCTGTGAGCACAGGAGTGCTCAGTGAAGGGGGCCCGTCCTCGAGGCCTGCTCTGTGAACAGAGAGGTGCTGCGACCTCGCCAAGGACACACAGGCGCTGCAGGCAGGGCCAGCTTCCGCCCTGGCCCGCCGCCCGGTGCCCCTGCCAGCCCCTGTGTGCTGTTAACAGGGTTGGAGGGCTGGGCCCCATTACACGGGGTTCCTATAAATGGCATGAGGAGAATTAATAATGTATTTATAACACATCGTCGTGGTAGCCGAAAATGATCTATAAATGTGCGGTTAATGTTTTATAATGTTTTTGTAACCCGTTATAAATGATAAATGGCAGACTATAGATGCCGGATCAAATATTTATAATGCATTGTGTGCAACATTGGGCTGCTACAGTTCGGGAAAGCCATTAATAATAAAGTGGATGGAAATGTAAAAGTTACCGACATGCCCAGCAAAGCCATTTATAATGAAATGTAAAATTCGGCTGTTGGAAGCAAACCACGAGCCTCAGCCAAAGCACCGGCCGGGTTCCCCCGGAGCCTGGGGAAGGAGCGGGTCGTGAATTATTCGTGAGGTGTTCGGACGAGAACGTATACTATCCATAGCATGCCATATAAATATGCTATTAATATACCCAAGGCAGCGTGCATTATTCATGGGGCCTAATTAATTAATGGGTGGCCCCTTAAAATGGGGTGTCACAGCTTCCAGCTCCCTCCTGCCTGGGGTGCTGGCATCCACAGCTGCCTGTGTGAGCCAGCAGCTGAACTGACGGTGGCCTTGGGAACCGGGGGAGGATGGGACGCCCCTGGGATGCTCTGCTGTGAAGTCCGTGTGACCCCCTGGTACCCGTGCAAGTGGCTCTGGTTCCCCTCGGGGTGCTCTGCTCAGCTGTTGCCCACAAGCGTCTGGCGACCACAACTGCAGCTGCCCTCACTTCCACGGGTCAGCCCCAGTGCTGCTGGGGACAAGCCACTCGCCTTGCTGTGAAGCGCAGGAGGCTCAGAAAAGCGGGGTGACGGATGGGGCAAAGCTGTGCAGAGCGCGGCTGCCAGCCCGGGCCTGCCTGTGGGGTCCGAGCGTGTCTCCCACACAAGCCCGGGCTCCCAGCGCCGTTTCCTGAGACAACCCTGACGCGGGGGTCAGTTTGGGAACCCCTGTGCAGCATGGCCACTCCCTTGGGCGTCACGCTGCTTGGCAGGGGACGAAGGCTCTGAGAAGTCCTGCAGGAAGGGCCTGGTGGGTGGGTACCTTTCCCTTCTTTCTCCACCCGCCCCTACTCCCGCTCTGGTCTCCTCCCTCTGCCTCAAGGCTCCAGGCACTGCCAGCTCTGCTGTGTCTGGACAGGCGCCCCTGGTTTTGTTCCAGCTCAGGCCATCAGCCTTGACCAGATCTGTTACTTGCAGTTCAATCTACCGGTTAAAAGGTCT
>NW_011476612.1:12301-13221 GCF_000754665.1 Bison bison bison | reverse complement strand
GGGCGGGGGGGTCGGAGGAGGGGTTTGAGAAGTTGGGGGGCAAGTTCTGGCTCCCACTGTTGTCAAAGATTTTGTGCTGAGAAGAGACTGAAGGTGTCACGCCAGAAGCAGAGGCATGGCTAGATTTCCTGGAGAAACCCAGGCTTGCAGCAGCTGGTGGCTGTGGAGGTGGTGGCAACGGTCAGCTTCCGGCTGGACTGGATGTGGGCAGGGAGGAGACAGGAGGCGAGGGTCATGCCCGGGCTTGCGGCCCCAACAGCAGGACCACGTCGGTGGCTGCGGGCGGGGCTGGTTGAGGGCTGGGAGGCCCAGGAGTGGCTGAGTGCAGGGGGCCCCAGGGCAGAGGCTCTAGGCCAGAGGGGCAGGGCAGGTGTGGGAGGGTGGGGCCAGGCAGCAGCAGGAGATGTGATAAGAGGCCGGACTTCACTCAGAGTGCTGCAGGGGCCAAGCAGGGAAGGGCTTGTTCTGCTGGCTCTCTGGAAGGATCCCTAGGCTGCGGGGGAGGGGCCCAAGGTCAGGGGCCAGGTGTCCGTGGCCTGGATGGGAGGGGCCGTGGCGGGGAGGTGTGGGCAGACTGGAGGTATCCGAGGTAGAAGGTCGCACTCTCTGTGAGGTGCTGAAGGGGACACCCCACACGTGCTGCCTGCCACACCACTGTCCCCAGAGGCAGCCACGCGGGCAAGAGTCAGCGCTCCGGCCACCTCCCTCTTCCTTCGGAGCCCCCAGCCTCGTCCAGCCCTGTGACCACCCCTTCGTGGCCTTGGCCTTTCCCTGCCTCACTGGCTTTTCCAGTTCTCAATTCTGCCCTGGGGTCAGGAAAACCCACTTGGCTCCAGGACTAAGCACCAGCCAAGCCGAGCTGGCAGGACATCGCCCTTTGTCCCTTCCGGAAAACCCCAGGGGGTCAGGGCAGCGGCCAC
>NW_011476612.1:11561-12201 GCF_000754665.1 Bison bison bison | reverse complement strand
GGCCACGGTCTCAAGTCACAGGGGCTCCCTGTCTAGTACCTGCTTCCCCTTGGGATGGGAAGCTCACCACCACTGGGCCCAGTCGCAGAAAGGAGTTGCCTCTGCATGGGAAGACCGTCTCCACTCCTTCTAGTGGGCACAGAAGCCACCCTGTCCCCTTGCTGGGCCTCTATAGGAAAAACACCTTCCTTCCTGCCCGCAGCAGCCTTGTCTGGACAAGCCCTGGGCCTGGCCGGGTGGGCAGGGTCACCGCACATGTCTCGTGTGTTTCTGGCTGCCTGTCCTCCTGCATACGGACAGGGTTCCCAGAGAACACGGACGGCTGGGAGCAGCCCCGTAACTGAGGTCCCCATGGGACCTTTTTTTTCCTTAATAACCTGGGGCGTAGCGGAAAACTGGGACACAGACCAGAACACCGAGACCCCCCAGGGGACTCAGGCAGGGAGACTCCTAGAGGACGTCGCCCCACTGGCAGGGCCGCCAACGACACCAAGCCCCTTTCCCGGCCTCCGCTGCCTCTTCTTTGTATCCGGGAGGTGCACGGGCCCGCCGGCAAGACAGGCCGGATCGGAAAGTCCTTCCAAAGGCCAGAAATGCGAGGGCCGTTCCTGCTGAGCGCCGGGAGGGCTTGGGGGCCGCC
>NW_011476612.1:7165-10440 GCF_000754665.1 Bison bison bison | reverse complement strand
GATAGGGCCAGAGACAGGAGCGTTGGGAGGTGGGGCAGTCTGGGGACTAGGTCGTCTCCCCCCAGGAGCGTCTCGGAGCCGAGGCTGGGAGGTGGACCCTGCCCTGCTGCCAGGCCTTGTCCCCATTCTGGGCCCTTCCATCTGTTACGCACTCAGCAAACACTCTTTGACTGGGACCCAGCTGGCTGGGACAAAGCTCTGTGCCGTGAGGCCCTGGGCCCCTGCATCGTGAGAATTCACAATGAGTAAAGCTGCCCGGGCGGGTGCCTGGGCTGGCCAGACAGAGGCTCGGGAAGAGTGTCCTCAGAAGATGCCTTCTGGGAAAGCAGGGTGTTTCAAAGTTCTCCCTAGAAGTTGTGGGTGGAGCCAGAGGTGGGTGGAACAGGTTTTCCAGGGAGCCCGCAGGTGGGAGAGGCCCGAGGCTGTACCTCCTACAGTAAGTGCTGCCCTCGGGTCTGCTCTACAGACCGGGAGACCGAGAGACCGAGGCCCAGGGAGGAGGCATCCTTTCTTGGGACACAGAGCACAATCAGGCAGAACCAGAGCTGGCACATGCCCCGCCCCCCCCCCACCCGCACCCAGATGTCCCCTGTACCCCCAGGGACTGTCCCCAGGCCCTCTAGAGGGAAGCTGGTCTTAAGAAAGAGGCCCGCAAGGATTTCCTCCTGCAGCCGGGGGTTGTGAAATGCACGTGTGAGGCCGGTGGGCTGTGCTCTCTGCCCCCAGCCCCGGCTTGGGGATGCAGCGAGTGTTCCACACTGAACACCTGAAGCTGGGCTTTGAGGGGTGGGCTGGGGTCTTGGAGACTGGGGCACGGACTAGCAGTGGAGGCTGGGGCAGGCAGGGTCCTGGGGAAGGCTAGCTGGTGACTGAGCCCAGGAAACCTGGACAGGGTCAGCAGGAGGAATCTGCCACTGGCGAGAAAACCAGCGGGTGTGGCCTTCTGCCAGCCCCACAGCCTCAGGACACCACATGGGTGTAACTGGAAATTTGGGGCCTTTCCGAGCCCCAGGAGTGCCCAACTGTTCTCAGCTGAGTTGGGGTTGGAGGCCTGTGTGTGTGTGCAAGCCTGTCCCAGCATGCACTGCCCACAGGTGAACACAGGCGTGCACATGTGGGTGTGTCTGCATCCTGGCGCAAGTTGGTGTCATGCAGCAGTTCCGATAACCATTATTGAGTGCCTGCTGTATACTCAGCACTCCGCACTGTGCCAGGTGGCCTTCCCCCGCTGCAGGCAGGGAGTGATGTAGAGACGGACAGCAGACAGACACACGGACAGGAGCTCCAGGCAGCTCCAGAGGTGGTGAGGGCGGGGCAGGGGCCGCTGGGGCAGGAGGAGGCCTTGCCCGGCGCAGGGGATGGTGTAGCCCCTCCTTGCTGGCTTGGTGTCCATCACCTGCCCCCTGGACTTTCAGCTCCAGGCGGGAGGATGTCTGCTTTGTGCACTGCTGCGTCCCCAGTGCCTGGGACCATATCTGGCGCGTGCCAGGCGCTCAGTAGCTAACAGCATGCAGCCAGAGGTCGGCAGACGTGGCTGGTGCTTGGGGCCCAGCAGGCGCGGCTGTCGTTGCCAGGTGAGGGCTCTGCAGGCGCCTGGGAGCAGCAGACAGGGCAGAGGCGGCCCGTGGCCACAGAGGCAGGGTGGAGGCGCATGGCTGCAGCCGGGGAAGGCCACCGGAGGCCAGAGGGACGGGAGCTTCCGCAGGGAGCTCAGCCCTGCCGGCACCTTGGCGTTGGACTTCCGGTCTCCAGCGTGGGAGGGAGTAAACGTCTGTTACCCTCAGCCGCCCCGTTTGCGGATGTTTGTCACGTTAGCCGTGGGCGACGCGTCAGGGTCCCGTACGTGGCGGGGCCTGGAAGGGACTCCACAGATACTAACTGGTGGGGTTCCGTGAGCGTGGGCCCACGTGCGTCGCGGGCCTCTGTCTGTGCCCTAAGCACCCCTCCGCTGCCTCTGGCTCCGGCCACGCCTCTGGGCAAGGGGATGGCCTCCCCAAGAAGCTCTGAGCCGCCCCACCGGCCCCCAGCGGTGCAGGAGGGGAGGAAGCATGTGGGAACTTGGCAGGGTGGCTGTCCTCCCTGGTCAGACCTGGGTGAGACTCACCCCCTCCCTCCCCATCCTGTGGAGACCCCCGGCAGCAGGAAAGTGGACATCCTGTCTCCGCGTCTCCTAGCTTTGCCACCAGGAAGGCCTTCCTTTTACCTCTTCTCAGGCCTTCCTGCTGCCTGTCTCCTCCTGGCGTCCAGCGGAGGAGCACACCAGTGCGGGGCTCTGGCTGCCTGCTGCTGGGTCCTCACGGCAGCTCTGCCCAGCGGGACCTGGGGTTCCCGTGTGCCCTGCACTGGTCGCCCGCAGGCACCCTGGCAGGTGTGCAGTGTCTGCTGCAGGTAGGGAGACAGGTTCACCCAGCGGTCTGTCCCTGCCCCCAGCCCCCCTGCCGAGCCCACTCTGAAGCTGTAGGTTCACAGATGGGCCTGGAGGTGCCGCCCACAGGCTCTGTTCCCCAGTGACGCCACACCTGCCCAGCAGCCAGGTGAGCTCAGGAACAGCTCAAAGTAAACACTCCCGTTCCGCCTCCGGGCAGTAAACCTGTGGGGCTAGACCTGGAGGAACCAAGACTCCAGGAGGCCGGGAGGAAGGCGGGCGGGCACGATGCCAGCATGGGAGCCCGTCTCAGAGGCAGGGCTTCCTTCTCCAGGGCCTTTCGGGCAGGTGCGCTGCTGGAGCCCCCCCACCTTGTGGGGGCCCTGGAGGGGTCAGGAGTCAGGGAGTAGGGCTCTGTGCAAACTTGCGGGGTGCCCCCCGCACCCCACAGTCCCGTGGGGAGTGACCTGACCTTTCCCTGCAGCTTGTATCAGGCTGGGCCAGAAGCAGGGGCGGTGGTGGGGGGCTCCCTGACCGCTCTGGGAGACTCACCAGTCATGGTGGGGTCAGGAGGCCTAGTCCCAGAGGCCCCCACCCAAGACCTAATTCCTGGGCCAGGGCAGAGGGGCCAGGCCCCGGGCATGCGATGGCCTCCCCACCCTCCGGCGCTGGCTTTGTGGTCAGCAGGAAGCCACCTGGGGACCAAGCCTTGGCTCTGGCTTGAGAGCTGTAGCCCGGCCCTGTTGTGGCCTTCCAGCCAGCTCTCCAGGGTGCCTGTGGGAAGAGGTTCGGGTCCGAACCCCCGCCTGACTCCCCTTTCAGCTGCTGCACGAGCCCCAGGCTGACCCCTCTTGGCTGGGCCTACTCCAGCCTGGGGGAGGCCTGCAGCCAGACGGCAAGCAGGGGGGCG
>NW_011476612.1:4206-7065 GCF_000754665.1 Bison bison bison | reverse complement strand
GGGGCCCACCCCCACGCGGGGGGCCCCCTCCCTGCCTCGCCCTGGCCGCCTCCTCGCCCCAGTCCCCCAGCCTCTTCCGAGGTGTCTGCCTTGGTGTCTCTGGCCCCAAACCAGCTCCCCCCGCCCCAACACTCTCTTCGGCTCCGTGGCCTCTCCTGTCTCCTCCCTGGGTGCTTTCGTGCCTATGTGTCCCTCCGTCTGTGTCTCGGCCTGTCTGTCCATCTGTCCCCCTCTCTGCTCCCCTTCCCTGTGGGATTAACCCCAGATGTGCTGGAGGCACCTGGAAAAAAGGCTCTGCTTCTGGCATTCCCCACCCCCACTCCAGCCCTAGAGCCCACCCCCACGCAACTGCTTTTAGTTCCAGGAAGTAAACAGCGTGAGGTCAGCCCTCCAGGAATCTGGAAGGGGGTATGCATGCCCAAGAGCCCCCGGGGCATTGGAGGTCAGCAGCCCTGCTCAGCTGTGGCCGCGGGGGGCAGGGGCTGTGCGTGCCCGGGCACTGTGCCAGGCTGGGCGCTGGCCAGGGCAGGGCACCCAGACCCAGTGAGTTCATTCATTCAGCCAGCGTTGCGACAGTGAACAGATGCCCAGGGGGCCCCTCGCTCAGCGAGCACTGCACAGAGGAGCTCATCAGAGCGTTTATGGAGCACGGGCTGTGTGCTGGCCCCAGGCAGGTGCCTTGGAGTCGTAACAGAACATCCATGATTTTATCGTTACTATGGTTATTTTTATTTTTGGCCACACCGAGTGGCTTGTGGTATCTTATTTCCCCAACCAGGGGATCAAACCCGTGCCCCGCCCAGAGGGGAAGCAGAGTCCTAAGCAGTGCGCCGCTGGGACAGTCCGGGAACAGGCCTGATTTACCTGGGGCTGGGGGTGCTCTGGGTCCCCGCCCACAGGTGTGCAGGTTTGACCCCTCAAGGCCTTAAACTGAAACACGAGCTGGCACCAGGCCTGCCTGAGTCAGACGAGGGGTCAGCCCGCGGGGCCTGTTGGGCAAGGTCTGCAAACCGGCGGCTGAGGCACAGAAGGAAGCCGTCCCACCAGCCCGTCCAGGAGCCCCGGGCGGGTATCTGCAGGGCTGGTTCCCTGTGGGCCTCCGCCCTGGACATGCGGATGCGGTCTGCTCCTCGAGCCTCCGCTCTGGGCCTCTCTTCGTCCACGTTTCCCATTTAGAAGGACGCCAGGCGTTTTGGGTTAGGGCCCCTGCTGACTTAGCTTGATTCTCTCTGTGAACTCCCTGCTTCCCAGCAGGGTCACGTCCTGAGGTCGTGGGGGTTAGGGCTCCAAACGGCCCCTTGGGGAGGATAATTCAGCCCGTCCCACCGGGGATTCACCTGCTGGGAGAAGGCTGGCGACCTGGGGCGGGCGCTCCTTGATGCTCTCTGAAAGGGTTTGCAAGGCCACTCTGACTCCGGCTGTTTCTGCCACCCCGCTGAGCCAGGGCGATGCCGGCCGAACCCCCTGCTGAGGGAGCTGTGAGCTCAGGCTCTGGGAGAAGGGGCGCTCTGGATGCAGGCAACAGCGTGAGCCAAGGCCCGGCAGCAGGAGACGGAGTTTGGAGAGAGCCGGGTCTGGGTGGGGCATGGTCGCTGTGGGACTGGTCAGGGTGGTCTGGCCCAGCCAAGGAGCCTGGGAGGCAGGTTGGCTTTGGTGCTGAGTGTGGTGGCCTGGAACTTGAGTGGAAGGGCGATTCTGCACCCTCTGGCTGGCACACCTTGAGCCTGCTCAGTGGGGCTGACCCCAAGCCGTGGGTGCCCCGACCTGCCCTGGGTTCTGAGATGTTCACTCTGAGTCTGCAGGTGGACAGGGTCCTGTGGGCAGCTGGCTGCCCCCCACCTCGCAGGACGGAGCCGCTGCAGCCCCCCGGGTGGACCGAGGCCAACGCAGGGGGCAGAGGGCTTCTTCTTTTGCTTGTTTGGAGACAAAACAGACCTTGTTATCCTGCCCGGCAGCACCGAGCGTCTTGCTGAGGACATAGCCGTTTTGGTCAGTGACCCAGGGCAGGTCTGGAGAAGAGATTGGGCTTTCAAAGGGATGCTGAGGTCAGAAGGGCCAGCCTGGCCGGGAGTCGCTGGACGATGGATGGAACCCAGCCAGTCCTCCAGCCACGGACTGCGGGGGAGGGGAGGCCGGGCCGCCACGCCCACTTCCCTGCCCCGCCATTATTTGTCCCCGCAGACAGCCTGCTGGCCACCCTGCCCCGGGTACAAAGCACCTCTGTTCTCCTGGGTGGTCTCACATCTGGGACCAGTTACCTGGGAGGTGGGGGTCCAGGCGGAGACTGGTGGGTCCCGAGGAGCCGGGCAGGGCAATGAACAGCAGCCAGAAGCCTGTGGGCCCCCCGACGTGTGGCCCAGGGCCAGCCTCAGTTTCCTCATCTGTGTACTAGGCCTCCTGGGTATGTCAGGGGTCAGGGGGTCAGTGCACGGTCAGGGCTGGGAGCCAAGGCCTCCCGGGCCAGGTGGCTGCAGGGTCTCCTTTCTGTTTGTGACCTCCCCAGCTTCAAGGTGGGCGTGAGCAGCTACGGTCGCCCTCTTAGGTGGGGCCCCAAGAGAAGAGGGCCCTGCCCGGGTCGGGCAGCCCTGGGGTGCAGCCCTCAGCTCTCTCCTGTACCCCGAGGCTTCTGCAGAAGATCACCCCAAAGTGGCGAGGCTGCCGCCCAGCACATGGACAGCCAGACAGACCCATATGTGACCAGGCCTCCCGGAGGCGTTGAGCCACCCAGCTGACTGTCCAGGCCTGGGCTGGCTGCCTGCTGGGGCCCGGCTGTGTCTTCGGCTTGGACCGTCCTCCCAGGGGTGCCGTGCGGTGCTGCGCGGAGTCCTAGGCCTGGCCTGGAGCTGGCACCAGGCTTCT
>NW_011476612.1:1086-3406 GCF_000754665.1 Bison bison bison | reverse complement strand
CCTCCTTTCTTGGACCCTGAGCTGCTTTGAACACCAGCGTTCTTATTTTCCAGAAACTTCGATGCTCTCAGGAAGGAAAACGTTTATGAGAACAACAAGCTGGTGAGTGCCCGCTTGTGCCTCCCCAGCCCGTGTCCCAGGGACCCTCATGGGGCGACGTCCCCAGGGGTCGCTTCAGAGTCGCCGCTGCCTGCAGGTGGTCAGGGGAAGGGCCAGCCCGCGCAGGGCAGCCCCAGCTCCCAGAGCAGCCCCTGATCTTGCAGCCAGGCCCTC
The DNA here is from genome assembly GCF_000754665.1 of Bison bison bison. Taxonomy (NCBI): domain Eukaryota; kingdom Metazoa; phylum Chordata; class Mammalia; order Artiodactyla; family Bovidae; genus Bison; species Bison bison. The sequence goes on along the minus strand of NW_011476612.1, from coordinate 3,133 downwards.
CCAGTCCCTCTTCCTGGACCCTCCTTCCCACCCGGGGCAGAGCAGGGGGAGTGGGCGGGACGGGGCCCCTGGGGGTCCTGGGATGGACCTGCTCTCAGGCTAATGGCCTCAACTGCTGCCTGGCCCTCCTACCATGGACCCCTCCCGGCTAGCCTCAGCGTCTCTGCTGCTCAGCGAGCTCCTGGCCACCCGCCGATGCCAGGGCGCTGGCCCGTGCTCACTGCGCTCCCTTGTGGGCCCGGCCTGGGTGCAGCCGCTGCTCGGCGTGGGCAATGGGAAACTTAATCGAGATGAAATGAAATGGCATTTTCAGTTCCTCAGCGGCACTGACCACGTTTCAGACCCTCACCAGCCACGCGTGGACGGCTTGGGATGGGATATGCCCACTGTGACAGGGTGGTTAGACCACCTGACCACGGGGAATGTGTGCGGGTGCGAGGCATGGTGAGGGGACCGGGGTGCCTCCCTGGGTGAGGCCGGGAGGGGGGCTGCGGAGGTGAGGCTCCGGGGCTGGAGGGCGCCCTGCTTGTGGGAGACAGCGGGCGGGGCCCGGCAGGGACGGAGGGGGAGGCTGGAACAGTGAGAGGAGAAGGCTGGAACAGAGCTGGGGGGGAGGTCGGAAAAGAAAGAGGAGACTAGAACAGAGGGAGGAGCCTGGAGCAGCCGGCAGCCCGGGGTGTGGGGAGAACTTGGCTTCTTCTCTGAAGGCTGTTGTGCTGGGAGCTGCCCCTGGTGCCACAGGGTCTGTGCAGGGCGGGGGGCAGCCAGAGGAGCCAGATCCCGCCTGTGTTTGAAGGACTTAGAGGCGGCGGGAGGCCTCAGTATCTGGCGTGGAGGGGCCATCACTGCTGGGGCTGCGGGGCTGCGGGCCCAGGAGCCTCCTGGATGCACAGAGATTGGGGGAGTCACGGTAGTTTAGGGGAGGAATGGAGTGCGAAGGCGGGAGCCCACTGGGCGGGCAGGAAGAGCCCCGACGGCGCAGAGCCAGGTAGGGGAGGCAGCCCGAGGCGGGGCGGGGAGACGCAGAGGCCAGGGCCAGTGGGGAGCCCCTCCTGCCAGTGCCCTTCCAGCCGCGGCCCCCGGCTTTGGCTCCTAGGACACAGGTCCCCGTTGGCCTGGGGAGGGCTTCTCCCATGGAGAAAGCTGCCCCGTGACCTGTGAGGCCCGTGTCAGCCAGGGGTACACAGATCCGGGGGTGGGGGACCGTTGAGGGGTCTCCACGGTGACGGGCTGGAGTCCCTGAGGACCAGGGCCCAGACGGGCCCCTGGCTCCTTCAATCCCGTTGTTGGGGTGTGATCCCCATTATACAGACGGGTAAACTGAGGCCAGGGAGCCACGCAGGCCGAGCAGACCACGAACCAGAACCTGACCCTTCTGGACTCCAGGCGGTTCTGCTGCCTCGGGCCCATCCCACTCCTCCGGGGGTAGCTGGTGGTCTGGCCAAGGAGGGGTGGGGTCTCCCGGCCCCTCGCTGACCGCCGCCCTCCCTCAGGCCTTTAGCGTGGCGGAGGAGCAGCTGGGCATCCCGGCCCTGCTGGACGCCGAGGACATGGTGGCCCTGAAGGTGCCCGACCGGCTGAGCATCCTGACCTACGTGTCCCAGTACTACAACTACTTCCAGAGGGGTGCCTCCGGTGAGCGCTGCCCTGCCCAGGCCCCCCGCGGGCAGACACACCCAGCTCTCCCGTGCCCCTCCGGGCCTGGGTCTGCCTGTCTGCATCCCTGGGGTCTGCGCCCACAGCTCGGGCGGCGTGGCCAGCCCCACTGGGCTCTCAGGCCTGACGCAGAGACCCCCCGTTGGGTGCTGACGGTCAGCTGGCCCTGGCAGGGTGCAGCTGCTAGCAGGCCGGACAGGGGAGGGGCTGGCCAGGGGGGACGTTGCTCCAGCTGCTTTGTGCAGCAGTCTCCCCACCTCCCACCATGCCTCGCCTCACCCAGGCTCAGAAATCCCCGGATCGCTCTGGGCTCAGGGCCAGCCTGCCCTAGAGCCCCACTCGGTGGGGGAAGAGAAAGTCCCTATTCCCTGCCCACTGAGCAGGGCTCTTG
>NW_011476612.1:0-738 GCF_000754665.1 Bison bison bison | reverse complement strand
CACCCAGGCCCCCACCCATACACCCCCACCCCAGCTCCCGCACTGGCACTGGCACCTCCAGGGAACCCACACTGGGTGGGGAAGAGGGTGGCTGGACTCTCAGAGCCAGCATGAGGGGCCTGGGCCCTGACCCCGTGTCTCATGCCAGCTGAGCGCACGGCCGGTGTCAAAAGGCCGTCGTCTAATGCCAGTGAGGAGCCGTCTGGAAAGAAGGCCCCGACCCAGCCCATCCAGCCCGCACCCGGCCCGGCCCGGGGACAGCCGCTGTCTCCAGTCAGCACAAACCGTACCGTCCAGCGGAAAGATGGGGGCACGGAGGGCCCCCCGCGGAAGGCTGTAAGCGCCCAGCCCCTCACTCTGGTTCATGGGTTCTCTGTCAGCTTCCCCCGAGCAGGGCTCTGGGGCCTGAGTGTGCCCAGGATGTGGAGTCCCCTCAGGGCCCAGACGTGGCCCCAGCTGCCCCCTAGACTGGCCCCACGAGCTTCTTCAATGCTGTGATGGTGGGGGTGTGATGCCCACTGTACAGACGGGTAAATGGAGGCCAGGGAGGCCCTACAGGCCCAGCGGGCTGCAAGCCGCTGCTTCACCTCAGCCCCTCCCCCGCCCGGTGGGCCTGGAGAACGGGCGGTGTGTCCTTTGCTCCCAGGCCAGCCCTGCAAGGTGAGGTGGAGACGGGATGGGGTAGGGTGGTCACTCCAGGCTTCCCCGCCCGGGGCGCTGGGAGCTGGGTTGGATTTC
>NW_011476611.1:62154-63731 GCF_000754665.1 Bison bison bison | reverse complement strand
GTGGGCTTAGCCTCTGAGCTGGACTTCTTCCGGTCCTTGTTGCACCACTTCCAATCTGGGTGGGCCTTAAAGTGGGCCTCTTTCACCTAGCAGGAAAGGGCAAGGAGACCCTTCACTCATCTGCCCGACAGGAAGAAGCTGAGGAGCCGAGAGGTGGCGGCGTTACCTGGAAGGCCAGGTCATGGTACTTCTGCTTCTCCTTGGGCCCCAGGGCGTACCACCACTCGCCCAGGATCTTACTGACAGTCCGGTTGTCCTGGTTGGGGTGGCGCTGGTGGACCAGGGCCCGGTGCCGCTTGCTGAAGATCATGAAGGCATTCATGGGCCGCCGGATATGGTCCTTCTCCCGCTGCAGAAGACACCGGCCCGCAAGGGATTATTAGAACCCAGAGGATGGCCTGGGTGGCCTTGGGGTGAGCTGGGGACGGACGGGTGGAGATGAGACACCTTGTTGGGGCTGCGTCCGTCCTTCTCTGAAGAGGAGTCCCGTTCCTTGGGCAGGGCGCTGAGGGACTGGGTCCGGCGTTTCCCGGGCGGCAGGGGCAACTGGATCTCAGGAGACATGATGGAGAGGAAGCTGTGGGGAATGAAATGTGATGGAGACAGAGCAGCGGGGACAGGGAGAGCTGAGTCTCCGGCCACGCCCCCTCCTCCCTGGTCCCAGGCCTCAGGGTACTCACGCATCGTCGTGGTCACTCTCTGTCTCGCTGTCCAGCCGCGGCTCTCCTGGCGGTCCAGGGGCCTCATCCTCCGTGGTGGGAGGGGGGCCCTTCCCAGGTTCCACCACCCCCAAAGTGTGTGGGGTTCCAGGCCCTGGGCTCTCAGGGCATGTGGCTCCAGGGGGCCGCCCCGGGTCAGCATTCCCTGTCCCGCCCGGTGGCGGCTCGTGAGCAGCGGCCGCCGACTCAGCAGGTTCTGGGGGCAGAGCGGCGGGCCAGTCAGAGGGCTCCGGGGCCATCCCGACCCCATCCCCAGGCCTCCCCACGGCCCCTCGCCCCTCACCTTTGCTCTGGTTGGAGGCCACGGGGTGGCTGGCAGGTTGCTGGGCCTCACTTGGCTGTACAGAGGGGTCAGGCTGGCTGGGGGCCAGGAAGGGGACTAAGGAGTGCCAGGGGAACACGGCCACAGAGCGAGGTTCCACATTTGTCCACACTGTGGGAAGGAGTCAGCTGAGTGGTGCGGCAGGAGAGCCGGGCCTTGACACCCCCCTCAACCCAAAGCAAGCTCTCTTCCACCCTGGACAAGGCGCCGCCCCCTCTTCTTTACACCCTCTTCCCTCATCCCAGAGCACCCTGGGCTCGGGCGTGCGACATCACTCAGGAAGAGCTCCTCGCTGACAGATTTCTAGATTTATAAGAACAAAAACAGAAGCAGGGAAAGAGCCCTCACACCCCACGCCCTCCCCCACCTCCACCAGCCTTGCCACCAGGGACCAGGCCAGAGGCACAACTGGCTCCTGTCACAAACCAGGCCATGTCTGCTTGCCATCTCACTCTCTGAAGACCTTAGCGAGGCTGGAGACCCTCCCCCAGTCGCGCCCCTTCCCGTCACCACGCCTCATCCGACAGAGCCCCTCA
>NW_011476611.1:56479-59599 GCF_000754665.1 Bison bison bison | reverse complement strand
CCCCGCCGCGCCGCCCCCATTGGCCGCCCCGGGGGAACGTCAGTCATATGCAAATAAGGGCAGGGCGGGGCGGGCTCCGGTTTGGACCCAAGCCGGCCCGGGGCGGGACCGCGGGAGGAGGGCGGCAGGGAGGGCGCACTGCAGTAAAGGCACCGAGCCAGGGGGGCGGTTCGGGGCGCCGTGCTGCAGAGGCCCGGGGCTGTGGGTGGTACTTGTGTGTGTCCAGTCCGCGCGAGGAACACGCTCACGCGCGGCTCGGCCCACCTCCCTCACGCACACCTGGGGCGCGCACGGCCCCGCAAGGCAGACGAACTGCGTGTAGGGTTGGGCCAGCCACCCCTGAGCCCTCACCAACTCTCACAACAGCAGTCACAAACTCACACACACACACTCCTAGACAGACTTTCCTACCACAACCTTTACCTTATACACAGCCCAGGGTCACATGTACCCTCCCTCTTACACTCTCACACGAAGTCACACACCTAAAACACTTCCTCACATAATGTACTACCTCCCATACTAACCGTCCATCATGCCCCACCCACAGTCACACTCGTTCTCACCCATCCTCTTCACATCACCCATTTCATACATGCCCTGTCATACATGCTTCATCAAAGCATATCCTCACACATCCCTGTGAATCATACAAACACACGACATATTAAACAGGCAGAATTTTCTCCTACACCTCATCACAATCACTGTTTGTCCACTGCACATACCCTATGTCCCTCTAACACAACCAACACTCGTGGCCTTCCTGGCACTCCCAATCCCAACACAGGTAACTCTCACAAGTGCCATCATACTGACCCCACACACTATATAAACTTACCCCAGTGAGCACTACTTCAGTACCCTGGCTCATCAGGTATACAAAGTGCCATGGCTGTTCACCATCATTGAGCAACCCTACCTGACACTTAGCGGCCACCTGGGGCCCTCCACCTCACAGTGTAAGGCAGGAGGCCACCACTCTAGGTTGTGAGTCACTCTTTTCAGAAGAAGGAAGAGGGGAAACTAACACTGGGGCTGCTCCGTTTGGGGAGCTTGTATGTATGACCCTGTGCGTTGAATCCTCACAATCACTAGGAAAGTACACTTTATTATGCCCATTGTTCAGATGAGAAAGTGAGGCTCAGAGAAACAATAAATGGTGCAGATCATGCAGTTGGGACATAACAGCCCAGCACTCCAACTCAAGTGCTCTGTCCGATACTGAAAATTCAACCTCAGGGTGGACACAGGCAGAGACTCCCCATCCAAAGGTCTGGGAATATGTTCAAAGATTCGGAGAGACTGATGAACTATAGAAAAGTCAGAGGGTACACAAAGAGTCACAGACAAGGTCTGGGGCCTACCAGGCAGAGAGGCAGTGGCCTTGGATCACGCAAGGGGGCCCTGAGGTCACATCCTGTGAAGGCAGAGGCCTGGGGTCACAACTGGGCAGGTCAAGACTGCACAGGCTCAGATGGACCGAGACTGAGCTCCTACACAGGTAGGATCAGTGACAGGCACAAACTCTTCCCAGCCTTCTGCACCTACAGAGATGAAGGCATGGAGAGGGGCAAAAACCAGGTAACCTGAGCCCAGAGGGAAAGGGGAGGTCTGTAGCCCTCTGACCTCCAGTGACTGCAGGGCCAGACTCTTGGCTGTGAGCCTGGAGAGACCAACAGAGGGACTATTAGGTGACCACCCCCTCCTCCCTATGCAGCCCCAGACTCAGACCCTCCATTACCTCACTGCCCCAGGGACTGCAATGTGAAGCAGAAATCAAGGCTGAAATCAATGTGGCCTGCTCTATCTCCCCATGGCTGCCCCCTCCTCTCCCCACCGGTGAGTCACCTCCTGGCAAGTTAACCCCTTCCCCACTGCAATGCAGCTCAGGGACTGAGCTCAGAGGAACCCTGCCCCCAGTACCCCCACTTCTGCTGCATGAGAAAAGGAGCTAAGCCTGGCACAGGAGGGAAAGAGGGCCCCAGACATCTGGGAGGGTTGCACATCTGGTAGAAGGCAGTGCCCACAGAGGAGGGATGGGAAGAGGCCCCTTACAGGGTAGGGGACAGCCAAGTGGGGGCCCAGCCTACCAGGGAGGGGCCGGAATCTGGGCGGGAAGGGCCCCCCTGCCCTGGGCACTGGGCCAGCCCTATACTTAGTTTCCATTGTTTGGAATGGAGGAACCCTGGGTGGGGGTGATTAGTAGAGAAGAGGGAGCAGTTCCGTGTCTTCAGCCATCCCCAACTCTAATTGGGGCCTCCCTGGTTGGAAAATGCTGAGGAGGTCCCCCAAACCAGGGCCTCAGCCCCATCTGAGAGGGAGTGCTTCACCACCCTTCACTCAGAGCAGGTAATGGGCAGAACCACAGTGCAGCTCACCCCTGCACTACCCTGTAACCAACTCCACAAAAGGTTTGGCCCCAAACAATCCCCAGGGCACCACCCCACCCCAGCCTGGGGACCAGGAGCCCAGACAGAGACAGCAACTGCCACCCAGGGTGGCACAGGCTGAGGCCTGCCCAGAGCCCTGGGGCGCACAGCCAGGGATGCTGACAGACTGAGGGACAGGCAGACATGCCCTGAACTCACGGGCCCCAGTTTATTGAGCCCGAGAGGCACCGCGCCCTGCCGCCTGCGGCTCCCCACCCTGCTCTCCAGGCCCGGGTCCCCGCCTCGGCTCACCACCCCGGTGTCCCCAGCTCCCCTCACCCGCTCTCCACATACACACCCACCCACCCACCCCGGGCGGAGTTGGCGACGGCCAGGGTTGCCTGGGGAACGAGCCCAGGATTGGGCTGGTGCTGCTCGGGAGGGATGGGGGCCTAAAAATAGCGCCGGGGTGAGTCAGTGTGAGTGGGGCTGGGGTAGGCAGGGGGACCAGAAGGGAAAGAGAGGCAAGCGAGAGGTGTGGGGGAGGCTCCCCAGGGATTGGGAGATGGGCGGGATAGGATGGAGAGAGGGATGTGAATTGGGGGGTAGAAAAAGGAGTCAAGGGGGAGTGTACAAGCGCCGGGGCTGAAAGGGCTGGTCCGCGCGGGCTGAGGGAGGCGCCACTGCCTGGGCGGAGGAGGGGGCGCCGCCCTGCGTTCTCCTCCCCAACCCCGCGCTCACGAGATTT
>NW_011476611.1:56016-56347 GCF_000754665.1 Bison bison bison | reverse complement strand
GCTGGCACCCGAACTGTCTGCTGGGGGGGAGGTCCCCCACCCAGCCCGAGAACGCGGCCGCGCAAGGGTTAATGGCGCAGGGGCGGGGGGACAGATCTCGACCAATCGGCGTCGGCGGGAGCAACAGCGGCCAATGGGAAGACCCGAGGCCAGACGCCCCGGGCCTACCCGCTAGGGCGCGGGAATGGGCGCGGCCCTCACTGGGCGCAGGTCTGGATCCACAAAGCCCCCGATGCACCCTCCTTCCCTGGCTGCTTCGCGTAAAACAGGCTCAGAAGGGGGTAGGATCTTGCAGTCAGGAGGTGGCACGATCAAGATTTGAGCCCCGGTC
>NW_011476611.1:50849-55699 GCF_000754665.1 Bison bison bison | reverse complement strand
GTCGCCGCTAATGCGCCTCCCTCCCTGCCACTAATGGAGCCATTAATGCCCGGGCGCCGGGGGCTGCGGGCCACACACCACCGCGACGTTGCGCATGCGCGGGCCAGCAACCCCAGCCACCCGCCGCCACCAGGAGGCAGCCTGACCCCTTGCAGTGCCTGGCGCTCGGGGCTCTTCCAAGACATCTCCAAGACTCACTCCTGCTACCTCAAAAGAGCCTCTTCTCTCCTCTCTCCTGTAATTCACCCTCTTCTTCCCAGGCGAGGTCTCCTTCCTATCCAGGGGTCTTGGACAGCCTGATCCAACCCTTTCCCTCTGCTCTGAACCGTTTCTAGGCTCTTCACGGGGCTGACACTCAAGTGTGGCTCGGCTGTACCTGTCTTCCTTGGCACCCTTCTGCCAAGCCTAGGCCCCGTGTCAGCTCCAGCCTCAACTGGCCACTTCAAGGCCATGCACTTTCACCCCTCCTGGCCTTTGCTCCTGTGGTTGCCTATGCCTGGATGGACCTTCTCTTCTACTTCCCTGAAATCCACTCATTCTTCTGTTTTAGCTCCAATGTCACCTCCAGTGAGAAGCCTACCTGAACCTCCCTCATCACCTCATTCATTAAGCCAGAGTTGCCTCTCTCCTCTGTCCTCCCCTGGCTCTGGGCCTCCCTCTGCTCATCCTTGCCTGTGCCTACATCCACATATGCCTTTCTAACCCACTTTACCCCAGGGCTGCTCAGCCTGGGCCAGGGAGAGAGGTGAGGAGGGACTTCTGGTGGGAGAGAGGGGGGTTATTGTTTGAGACAAAACAGAAATTCTGGTTGGGCAGAGTCTGGATCTGCAGAGTCAGGAGGATTCCCCACTCCCACCCCGCCGCCCCCCTGGCTCTTCTTGGGGCCTCATTTTCCCAACGCACCCAAGCACAGTGGATGGATACTGCTTGGTCTCTGAGATTCTGCCTGTCGGGAAGGACTACTCGTGGGACTCAGTTAAATGGAGCTGGCACCAAAGTGTCTTCTGAAAGGTGATGGGGGTGGGGGTGGTAGGGGTGATCCGGATCATGCCCTCAAGCAGGTGGGTGGGCAGAGGAACTGCTTTCCTGCTGCTCCCCCACAGCCGGATCTCCTAGCTTGGCCCCCAAAGCCCCCGCCTTCCTGCCTGTCTTGGAAACAGGTGCTTGGGTGTTGATGGATCTGTAGGATAGTTCCCGACAACTCTAAGCAGCTTTCAGGACAGGAGTGGACATTTAATTTGTCAAGGACCAAGAAGCGGCCTTCAGGCCTAGACATTATTCCAACATTCCCCAAAGAGGAAGCAAGAGACCTGGTGCTTAGCAACTCTCCAATGACTTAGAGGAACAGAGTTCCTGATGTGCACAGAGTGGAAGTGGGGACTAGGATAGGGAAAGCAGGTCTGTCTAAAGAATGGGAGGAGGAGGACCAGAGATAGAATCCCACAATTGGGGCGGGGGGTGGGGGGCAAAAGAGAAAGAGGGTGAAATGAAAGCTCCAACAAGAACTGGTATCCAAGGAGGTACAAACCAGGAAAGCTGTAGAGAGACTCAGGGAAAGCCAGACAGAAGTCCACAGAGGAGGACTCAGGCGCAGAAATGGAGACCTGGGCAGAGACAGACATAGGCACCCAAGGGAGAGACAGATACGCAGTGGCTCAAACAGGCAGATGGGAAGACAGCCCAGGAGAAGGGGCACTGCCTGTCAATACGGGGAACCCAGGCAGAAGCCAGGAGCTGGAAGGCAGGCCATGCCAAGTACAAGGCTGAGACATCTGGCCTCCTAGGCCAGGGCTGTAGGCCCTGGGGCGGCTTCCTCTCTGGGGGAGCAGGCGGGAAGAGTCAGAGGGAGGTGGCGATGGCAGCTGGCTGGCCCGGCCATGCACAGAATGCGGAGAATGCCGGCCCGCCTGCTCCAGCAAGTCCCCCAGCGGAAGCAAATGCCTGGCGGGGGGCAGAAGCAGGCAGGCTGCCCTGGGCCACCCCCTCACACCTGCTGTCCTGACGGAGGGTCAGGCCCTGGCATGGGCAGGCCAAAGGGTGATAGCTTCACTGTGCCCCTGGGCACGGTCTGCCCTGTCTGGGCCTCAAGACAGAGAAGGCCCCAAGGTGCCTACCTCCCAAGGCTTTAGGGAGGCCTCTGAGAGAACAAAAGGGCCCACTGGCTGGGAACCTGAGGGCAGCCTGGATACCTCAGCATGGGTGTAGTCAGGGAGGCGCGGCTCAGAACCGCCAGGACAGGCACTGGACAAGTTCTGACGATCAGGTGGCTTCCAGCAAGGGGCCTCCCCTCCCTGAACCTCAGTCCCCCTCCTGCTACCGACGACAGGGCTGGAAACTGGTAATCCCTATTTTGTAGTGTCAGGAAGTTTCAATCAGACAGCCCCATCCGTGAGGCTGGGCAGTGGTATATGCTCAATAAAGCGAGCTACTGTTACTGTTATCATTATCATTACTGAGAGTAACGGGCTCTGGCGCCAAACAGTCAGGGTTCAAATCCTGGCTCTCCCTGTTCCTAGCTGGGTGACCACAGGCAAGTCACTCTGCCTCTGGGACTGCAGTTTCCTCCTCTGTCCAGTGGAACTAATGGTCCTGCTGAGCTGGGGTGTGATCACGACTCAGTGAGTAAAAGTGCACTGAGCACTTACTGAGCAGTGTGCCAGGCACATGCATGAGTGGTACTCAATAAAGCATTATTACTCTTACTTCTGGTAGCAAGGGTCCTGTGATCTAGATCGAGAGATCTGATTCAAGACACAGTCCTGCCCCTCCCTGGCTGGGTGACCTCCATCAGGTGACCACCACCTTCTGTCAGGGCCTCACTTTTCCTCATCCGGAAAATGGTAGCAGGAACCCTGCCAGACCACCCTGGTAGGCCTCAGGTCACCCTCCCCACGCAGCTGCAGTGAGGGTCATGACCCTGAGGTGCTATATGTGAAGGCAGTGTCGGGGCTGCAGGAATGTGGGGGGTGGGGGGCTGAAGGGGATGGTTATAGAGTCCTTCTGCTTCAGTGTCTTCATCTGCCCAAGGATAGAAATCCCTGCTGTGCCCACTTTGTGGAATTTTGCTCATATCAGCTACAAAATAACAAATGTAACAAATGTTAGGGACGAGCAAAAAACACCTCAGTAAATGAGCATGAGGGGAAAGCGCTATCCCTGTGTCCTCTGCCCTGGGTCTGGGCTGGAGCTGAGTGAGGGCAGGGCCTGGGCTCCTTCCTACACTAGTCTTTGTTCCAGCCCAAGACACAGCGGCTCCTACCAAGATCCACACGTCCACCTCCTTCTTCCCTGGGCTCAGGGGCTGGAACTCACCCTATATGGTACAACCCTCCAGAGTTTCCTAGTGCCTTCAAGTCTTTGAAGGACCTTCTATGATCTGACTTTGATGTGCTGCTCACCTATGCAGCCACACATCCCAACACTCACCCACGGTCTAGAACCCTTGACTTTGCAGATTCAACTTCCTTTAAACTTTGGCTCTCGCCTCAAGGCCTTTACACAAACTCTTCCCTCTACCTGACGGTCCTCCTACCAGCCTTGCCAGGCTCCCTTCTGCACACCCTTCAGGCCTCACTTTAGAGGGCTTTCCTGGTGGCTCAGACGGTTAAGAATCCACCTGCAATGCAGGAGATCTGGGGGTTCGATCCCTGGGTTGGGAAGATACCCTGGAGAAGAGAATGGTTACCCACTCCAGTATCCTGGCCTGGAGAATCCCATGGATAGAGAGGAGCTGGCGGGCTATAGTCCACGGGGTCGCAAAGAGTCGGATATAACTAAGCAATTGAGCATGCACTCATGGCCCCTTCTCCAAGAAGTCCTCCCTGACCACCCCAGCCCTGACCACGCTGGACAGCCACTATCTGGGGACAGGTCTGTCTACTCCAGGAACCATGAGCCCTGTGAGGATGGGGCTGTGTCCTTAGCATCAACCAGCACAGGGCCAGGCACAGAGGGGGCCCTCAGTCGACAGTAAATGAATAGGTAAATAAGAAAAAGATGCTCGGGAAGGGGTGAGTGACGTGTTTGTCGCCCTCCATGAAAGTTGCTCTGACAAGGCCCAGGCCAGATGGCTCTCCAGCCCCATCTCAGAAATGCCTCACCCCCTACCCCTGGCCTCAGCCCTCTAGCCACACCGGCTGTCCTCAGCTGTGCTCCTTCTGACCTCAGAGCCCTCCCATCAGCCTCCCAGGAGGTTCTTCTGTCCCAGGGTTGCAGGTTCCAACTTCTCCTCCAACCCCTGGCCTACACGCCCTGTCCTGAGGGCAGCCAGACTAGGTTCACCTTGGGAGGCATGCCCGCCACACCCCCGGCTCCCCGCCAGGGCACTGACCACACCTGTGCTATTTACCAGGTACAGCAGCGAAGATGAGGTCTCCAGGCCTGGGCCTGCCACCACCTGGCAGAAGGACCCACTGGAGCCTCAGTCTTCCCATCTGTAACCAAGGACTGTGGCCAAGTGGTCATGAGCCAGCCAGCCTGGGTTTGAAGGCTGGCTCCAGGATTTACTAGCCACGTGACCCTGGGCAAGTAACTAACCTGACCTCAGTTTCCTCTTTTTTTTTTTTGGCTGCACCATTCAGCAGCTTACAGGATCTTAGCTCCCTGATCGGAGATCAAACCAGGGTCCCCTGCAGTGGAAGCGTGGATTCCCAGCTACTGGATCATCGAGAAACTCCCAGTTTCCTCCATAGGAGCCTACTCACAGCAATATAGGAGCCTACTCACAGCAAGGTTCAGTATGCTGTGAGTGCTACGTTAAGGGGTGGGTGTGAGGTTAGGAGAGATAACCCACTCACAGTGCTTATCACGGTGATGCCCCTGTCAGTTCTCAGGCCATGAGAGTTGTCATC
>NW_011476611.1:50256-50749 GCF_000754665.1 Bison bison bison | reverse complement strand
GTTACCCCATCAGCTCTATTGGGGGGTGGGGGGGCGGGTGCTGGCTTTGAGCCTGCACTCTCAGGAAAGTTCTGCTGACTGGTAGACCCCAACCAGGAGGCCTCTGGAAACACTGCACTGAGCCTTCAAAGTCCACATGCTCAGCCTGACACAGGAATTCCCATGGGAACTTCTGTGCAGATGGGAGGGCAGCCTCCCCTTGAATGCCCCCTGGGGTGGGGAGTTCACCTTTCTCGAGAGCCACTTTGCCAGTCGCCTAGTACAAAATGAGCCCTCACCCAGCCCCTCCAGCAAAACCTCTTACCTGTCCCAGGCCGGCCCATGATGACTTCCTTTTTGGGGGCAGGATGGCTGGTATAGCTGCTGGGCACCAGGACAGGCAACAGAGCAGCAGGTGAGGGGTGGAAGGCCACCGGCTGGAAGGGTGAGGAAGCCAGGCCAAAGGTGGGCATTGGCTGGGCCACGGCAGTCGGCGCAGCTGGAGGCACCGGGA
>NW_011476611.1:47948-49842 GCF_000754665.1 Bison bison bison | reverse complement strand
CCAGCAGGTGGGGGCAACAGCAGCAACGGTGAGGGCTGGCGGGAGCGGGAGAAGGGCACGGCAGGCGACACGGCTCGGAAGCCAGCTGGCGCGGAGGGTGCAGGTGTGTGGGACACCGAGTCCACGCCAGCGTCTAAGCTGTCATTCTTGGGGAAGTCTGGGGCGGCTCCTCCACCCGCTGCGCCGGGAGCCCCCAACGCCCCTGGGTGGGGCAGCAGCTCTGTCTTCCGTCGCCCAGGGCTGATGGGCACAGTAAAGGTCAGGTTGGTCTGGAAGGTGGGGAGGATGCCAGAGGAATGGCGCTCTCGGGGGGCAGGTGGCGGCGGGTGGGGGCCCAGGTCTGGTGGCGTCAGCACGCCCGCCTTAGGGGTGCTGGCGCTCAAGTGGCGGCTGCGGACAGCGGTACGCTGGATGACGGGCGAGGCGTTGATGGGGCTGAAGTTGGCAGGGCGGAAGCCGAAGAGCGGCGAGGGCGAGGGCGACGGGGCTGGTGAGAAGGGTGACTGCGTAGACACGGGGGAGAAGGAGGGTGTGCCCGAGCGAGAACTGCCCAGGGACACCAGCATCACCGCTGCTTCGCACTCGTCAAACTCAAAACGAGACAGGTCGGCGGGGGCCACCAGGCGTGGACGGGAGTCTCCGCGGGCTGCCACGCTGCTGGCCTCACTGTCCCGCGACGTCTCATCCCCCCAGTCGAACTCGGTGCTGCCCTCACGGGCCGCCACGCCCGCCGGCCGCCCGGCCCCACCCGGGCCACTGTCTGCCAGGCCCTCCATCTCCTTGGTTCGCATGGACAGGTGACGGGAGCAGTAGCCCCGCCGCTGTGACTCCTTCATGCAGCCATCTCTCGAGCACAGCCGTCTCCACTGCTTGCCGTTGAACTTCTTTCGGATTCCATTGGGCGTGCAGACCACGTCGCCCTTCTTGTACTTCTGCTGGGCCGCTGTCAGGGGTGTGCGGGCCCGGGCGGCCGGCGCAGCCCCTTTCTCCAGTGAGGCCACGCTGCTGCTCCGGCTGCCACCCTGGCTCCCCTCCTGGCACGGGGAGGGCTGCTCACCCGGGCGGCCTGGGCCTGCGAAGGCAGGGGACTTGGGTGGTGGTGACAGGAGCTGGGGCGGCAGTGGGAGCAGAGCCGGGGTGCCCAGGGCGGGCAGGTGCTTCTCCTCACCCTCCTCACAAGCCCCAAGGTTGCCACCGAAGCTGATCTTGGAGACCTCAGCATCCTCAGGCTGCTTGGGGTCCAGGGCAGCAGGGCAGGGGGGCAGGGTGGCCCCGGGCTCAGCCTGCTCCTCCTCAGGGCCTGCCGGGGGCTTCCTTGGCAGGGCTTCGGGCTCCCAGGGGGGCCGCAGCAAGCGGAGGCTGGAGCGGGCCACCCATACCGCCTCCTCGGGCTCCCGGTGTGGTGGCTGAGGTGGCTGCGGCAGGGCGGCTGGGCCCAGCTGGGAGCTGGGGCCAGGGCCGAAGCGGACCTTGTAGGCGGCGGGCTTGGTGGCCACCTCCACCACCACACCCTCCCGGTAGGCCGCCATGCCGGGCTCCACACAGGTACAGACTGCTGTGCCCACCGCCAGCGCCCCCGGTGGGGGCGTGGCATCCAGAACCACATCCACACCCCCACCAGGCACCCCCTCATAGAAAGTCAGGGCCCGGTCCCCGTGGAACTGCACACCCAGGTCCTGGCTTCGGCGCACCTGGCGCACCACAGCCGGCAGGAAGAGGCCATCCCCGCGCCGAGCCAGGACTCGCTGGGACCGCAGCTGCCGCAGGTCGTAGCCCCCGCTGGTGCTACCAGGGGTCCAGGGGCCCAGACCACAGGCTTCAGCCGGCTCATCCTCCAGGTCGGCTGAGTGCTCACTGGCTGTGTCGGTGGAGGAGGAGCGCGGGGAGGGGGGGG
>NW_011476611.1:44993-47848 GCF_000754665.1 Bison bison bison | reverse complement strand
CGCACTGCTGCCACCGCCGGCGCCGTGCTCCTCCACATACTTCTTCTTGGGCGCTCGTGACTTGAACGTGGCCGTCTTTCGGCTGAGTGATGGCTCCCAGCGGCCCGCCTCCCCCTCCACCTTGGGTTCTTCAGCTGGGCCTGGGGCCGGGTCATCAGCTTGCAGCTCCGGGGGCAGCCCCTCGGCCCGCGGGCCCCGCTCAGCTTCCTCCTCCTCACCCTCCTCAGCCTCTTCTGGCCCCGGCTGTTGCTGCTGCGCCTCGTCGTCTTCCTCCTCTGGCTTGTCCCCCTCCCCAGCCCCTCGCCGCCTCAGGGCCTTGGCCCTGGTGGCTGGTGGGGACTTGCCACTGCTGCCAGAACCTGGAAGGCTGGTGCACGCCTTTTTCATGGGCTTCATCTTTTGTCCACCTGCCGGGTGAGAGGACAGACAGGGATCATTGGGAGCAACCTCAGGAACACCCCCCAGACCCAGTGTCCCCCAAGACTTCCCACTTGCTGGGGCTACTGCCTCAACTCCATGATCCCCAAGGTCTCCTGCCTGGCTGTGTTCCTGTGGGCCCTGGCCGGCACCCAGACACAGACTGGCACCCATATGCCCTGAGCTATACGCTCTGGTTCCTTGGGAACCCTCACATACTCTGCTTTCTCTGCAGAGGACAGTAGGTGCAGGCACACACTCTGACTGCCTCAAGGGAACCACGACTAAAAGTAACAGTTCACACCTATGGAGCACTCACTCTGTGCCAAGCCCTGGGCTAAACTTGCCTTTATTAACCCATTGCATCCTCACCACAGCCCTAAGAGGCGGATGCTACCATCAGCCGCATTTACACAGGAGGAAATTGGGGCACAGAGAGATCAAGCCACTCGTCCACATCCATCCGGCTGGGAAATGGCAGAGCTGAGATCTGGACCCAGGTAATCTGGCCCCAGAGTCTGTGCTCCTAACCATTTCAGTGTGCTGCCTGTCACATGATCCAGAGGGCACGCTTCCTTGCACTGTCACTGCCCAGAGAACACACGCACTCACACACACAAATGTACAAGCACACAGTCACAGAAAAGGAGGTGACTGGGCTGCGATGTGAGCCTCTCTCTACCACCCCCACCCCAGCCCCGGGCAGCCTGGAATGGCCGGGCATTGTGGGAAGGAGTGGGCAGCTGCAAGGCCCAAGGGACAGCTGCCCACTCTGTTCTGCACCCCAGGCCTGGCAAGTACAGCCATCTCCCCAGATCCTGGCGGAGAACAGGCAGGGGCACGTCTGGGGCAAGAGCTCATACCCAGTGCTACCACAGGGCTGTACATAAGCGCGCGCGCACACACACACACACAGAGCACACACACACAGAGACACAGACATCACACAGTGGGACACAGGGCTACACCCCAGGGTTTCACGGTCCCTCTGGATGGGAGCCTGCCCCTCCCCCCACAGCACCCAACGTGATACCCGAAAGCCCAGCCACCCCACTTCTGGCCTGCTTGCATCCCCGCCCTGCCCGGGCTGGCTCTGGCAGGGTGGCTGAGCCGACTAGGCCCCCCTGGTCCCCAAATATGCCCTCGGACTCCAGGTGGGGGTAAGTGGGAGAAGGTCAAAGACGGCAGGACAAGCCCAGCAAGCCAACCTCACCCACTTCCTGAACAGTCATTACTGCCCGCCCCCTTTCAGGCTGCCCTGAGAGAAGAGAAGGGAAAAAACTTTACTCTGAAGTGACTAAAAGAACCTGAGAGGCCAAAAGGGGGGCCCCCGGGAGGGTTGGGGGACCCAGGACCATAAGCCAAAGAAGATCCGAGGCACCCCTGACTCAGCCTTCAGGCTCCTACGGGACCCCGACCTCATGCTCTCCCACTTGGGGCCTGCTGCTGCTTAGGAGCCTGCAGTCCCAGGCTGCCCCTTCTCTGAGCCAATCCTGGGGTCCTCTCAGGCAGAGGCTGGGGGCCCTGGGGCTTCTCATAATGGGGCAGGCACCCAAGTATCCAGGAGTTGGACAGCCACCACCACCTTCTCCCACTGACCTGCTGGGCCACCATCCTGGGCACTGAGACCGGGCCCAACACAAACCTTTGCATACCCCACCCAGGGCTTACAACCACACTGCCTGGTCCAAGTTCTTCACACCAGAAACCAAGCCTCTTTTTTTCCCCTGGGGCCTACTCTCTTCCTGTCCACCCTCTCAGGATAACTCCCACCCAAGGCCCTCTTGGGCCCTCACCTCCCTCAGAATCTAAGCAATAACTCCTGAAGCCCAGGCTGGCCCAGGCTTCTCAGGGTCTCATGTCCTCTGCTCCCATCAGGCCTCCTGACACCAGCGTCTCTGCCACTCTCTTTCCCATCCTGTCACCATCTCTATCTCCACCTCTCTCTTCGCAGGCCCTAGGCCCCCTCCTCTGTCACTCCCTCCTTGTCACCCTCATCTATCTCTGTCACCCCCTCCTCCCAGTCACTCTCATGTCAGCCATCTCTGGACCTGTCACCTTCTCCCCCCATCACGTCTCCTTGTCACCCCCCTCCAACTCTGTCCCCTCTCTCTCCCTGTCACCCTGATCTAGTCCTGTCACCCCTCCATTCCTGTTACCAATTCTCTGCCCACCACCCCCTCCTTGTCACCCTTTTTCTGTCACTCCTTCTCCCCACCACTTCCTCTACTCCGTCCCACCTTCCCACCATCCCACTCACCTCTTTTCCCCTGTACCCCTTCCCCGTCCCTGCCACCTGTCCCCTCTCGGCCCCCAGCACCCCAAATCCCCCCTGCCTGTGTCAGCCCTGGCCCCGCCCCTCACCTCGGGCTCAGCGGGGTTTCGGGGCGGGGGGCCGTGGCCCCGGCTCGGTCCGGTCCGGTCCCTCCCCGCCCCCC
>NW_011476611.1:32864-44893 GCF_000754665.1 Bison bison bison | reverse complement strand
CCCTCTCGATTCTCCCTTTTTTTTTTACTCCAACACACAAAATGGTGAATGGACCTGCAACAGCTGGAGCAGTCAGCCAATCAGCGGCCACAACCCCGCTGACCGGCGCCGTCCTAGGCCAATAGATACTCAGAGCCTGGTCGGCTCCGCCTCTCAATGACGAGCGACGCTTGCCACAGCCAATCGTGCCCACCCGGCAGCGCGAGGGGGAGGGGCCAAAGTCCAAGATCGGCCTCCCTCTGGGACCGACACCAACCTGAGCCTACGATCGCCCGATCAGCCTAGGGTCCTGCCCTACGACAAGTGATGGACATCAACGCTGACCAACCGTAGTCTGTCTTAGTTCAGAATGACGAATACAGTACCCAGTCGTCTTGCACTCTAGGCCGGAACCCAGCCTTTATGAAGGACAGTAGCCAATGAAATGCAGGAAGGCGGGGCTAAGGGACCTGCTCTCCAATGAGCAGGCTTAGAAGGCGTGGCCTGAGCGTTTGTTGACCGGCTGATCGCAATTCCTTCTGGGAATGGTAGTCTTCTTACGTCTCTGGCCCATAGTCGACGGTACATGGCAGACTACAACTCCCATGTGACAGAGTGCCTGGAGCTCTGAAGAACCCGTGCGAGGAGAAAAAGTCGAAAGGGCAATTCCTCTTGAGTCTCACTGGACGCCAGGAGCATCTTAGACCCAGGGCCCCGACTCACCCGGACTCCCGGCTCTGGCGTCGCTGCTGGCTCCTCTCAGTGGCGGCGGTAGCGGCACAAGGGGGAGGTGCGAGGAGCAGCCAACCGCCACCCTCGAGCCCCGTAGCCAATCAGCAGCAGTCGGGGCGGTGCAATGACCTCACCGGGTTCTACTCTCTTACCCCTCCCCCACGTGGTTGTTGCTGCTGGTAGCTGGGAGTAGGGAAGTTTGCGGGGGGGAGGGAAGGAGAATAAGTGATGTCACCTTTCCCCCGTTTGATTGGCCGCCGGGTGGCCGCGACTACAACCAATCAACAGTCTCAGAAAGTCTGGCGCGGCCCCGCGGAAAGCCCTGTTGCCATCGGGAGGGTAGAGAACTATCACTTGTGTGGTGGCGCGCGCTGCGGAGTAGTCTCCGCGCGTGGCCTGGGGCTTGGTGACCCTGGGGACAGGCCACCTTCCCCAAGACTTTGACATTTAGGGCGGCTCAGTTTTCTGATAGCCCCCCTGGGCGTAGGGTGAGAGGAAGGCTTGAGATGGGGAAATACAGCACTTCATGGAGCATCACACTGCATTCCGTGAAGAGCTTACACTTTGTAGGTGTTCACACCTGGTGGGGGGCGGATCACACTGGGGTTGGGAGGAGAGGGATATGCCCTGTTGGTAGTAGATTCCTGCTGCCCAGATGCGGGGTTCACAGCAGGTGTGAAGAAAATGCACCCAGACTATTGCAGGGCCGTATGCCTGTAACATTCACACTACAAGTGAGAGAGTATATTGTGACGTGGTCAGTTCACTTTGAGCTATAAGGAAATATCAGTTGTCCAATGGGATTCACTGAATATGAAGGAGATTGACATTATCCATGACATTCACATTATCAACTGTCCACAGATTTGCCTTGAGAGTGGCGCAAATTTCACTGTCTGCAAGAAGTTCACACTGGGAAAGAAGCTTACACTATTTCTTATGCTATTACATTACAGGGTTTCCCATGTGGCTCAGTGGTAAAGAATCCGCCTGCCAATGCAGGAGATGTGAGTTCAGTCCCTGGGTCAGGAAGATGCCCTGGAGAAGGGAATGGCAACCCACTCCGGTATTCTTGGAACATCCCATGTACAGAGGAGCCTGGCGGGCTACAGTCCATGGAGCTGCAAAGGGTCGGAGGCAGCTTAGCAACTGAGCACACTATATTATGTTATGACTTATACTACCTTATACCGTCATATTATTACTGCTATTTTAATATCATTCCAAAAGAGAGTTTGCACTTCCATATTGAGTGGGCCCATACTGAGTAGTCCCATATTGAGTCCCTGAGTTGAGGAAAGTTTTACAGAGCTGTTTATACTGTACCCATAGGGTAGACATTAGTTCAGTTCAGTCGCTCAGTCATGTCCAACTCTTTGCAACGCCATGAACCGCAGCATGCCAGGCTTCCCTGTCCATCACCAACTCCCGGAGTCCACCCAAACCCATGTCCATTGAGTTGGTGATGGCATTCAACCATCTCATCCTCTGTTGTCCCCTTCTCCTCCTGCCCTCAAATCTTTCCCAGCATCAGGGTCTTTTCAAATGAGTCAACTCTTCACATCAGGTGGCCAAAGTATTGGAGTTTCAGCTTCAACATTAGTCCTTCCAATGAACAGCCAGGACTGGTCTCCTTTAGGATGGACTGGTTGGATCTCCTTGCAGTCCAAGGGACTCTCAAGAGTCTTCTCCAACACCACAGTTCAAAAGCATCAATTCTTCGGCACTCAACTTTCTTTATAGTCCAACTCTCACATCCATACATGACCACTGGAAAAGCGATAGCCTTGAGTAGATGGACCTTTGTTGACAAAGTAATGTCTCTGCTTTTTAATATGCTGTCTAGGTTGGCCATAACTCTCCTTCCAAGGAGTAAGCATCTTTTAATTTCATGGCTGCAATCACCATCTGCAGTGATTTTGGAGCCCAGAAAAATAAAGTCAGCCACTGTTTCCACTGTTTCCCCATCTATTTGCCATGAAATGATGGGACCGGATGCCATGATGTTAGTTTTCTGAATGTTGAGCTTTAAGCCAACTTTTTCACTCTCCTCTTTCACTTTCATTAAGAGGCTCTTTAGTTCTTCTTCACTTTCTGCCATAAGGGTGGTGTCATCTGCATCTCTGAGTATGGGTGGGTCTGAACAAACTTACATTCATCAGAAAGTTCCCACAGCCCATTTAGGTAGACCCTTGGAAAATCGTTCATGCTGTCCCACAGGGGTTCACAGCAGCCACAGAAAGTTCCCCATGCTTAGTGATGTTCACTGTCTTTGTTAACTTTGTCACAGATATGAAAGAGATTAAGTATACTGTCCATGGGGAGGTGTGTATTGGGCCGAAGTTCACATAGCCCATGGGAGCTTACGTGGTGTTGAGGACGGGAGGATTTCCATTGACTGGGATGGCGTTTCATGCTCCACAATCAGTCTGCATCAGGCATGAGGGAGAATTAGACTCAATGAGATCTGCAGTCTCCACAAAGAAATTCACCCTGCCTAGGGAGCACAATGCTACAGTGACAGGGGTTCTCTCCTGCCCAGGCTTCCCAGCTGGCTCGGTGGTGAAGAACCAACCCACTTGCAGGAGACAAACATTCCATCCCTGGGTCAGGAAGATCCCCTGGAAAGAAGGAAGGAAATGACAATCCACTCCAGTATTCTTGCTGGGAAAATTCCATGGACGGAGGAGCTTAGTGGGCTACAGCCCATGGGGTCACAAAGAGTTGGACAGGACTCAGCGACTGTGTAACAACATCAACTGGCTGTTCAAGATTGTCTCTGAGTGTGGTATGTGTTTAATGTCCACAGAGGAACCTCCACTGCTTATTCTGGTTACACCATGCATAGAGGAGACCTGTCTGTGACAGTTCACACAGTCCAAGGCCTATTTCACATGTCCCTGGAAGAATTACATAAAATGTAGTTAACTTAGTTACACAGTTCATCAAAATTCCACTGTCCTGTGGAGTTGGGGGAAGTGGTGCTATAGGAAGTGGGATATCAGGCTTAGCCAGGTTGCTCAGGGTGGAACCGAGCTGGGCTTCTTCTCAGCTGTATGGGCAAGTCATGAATCCCTTGTGCCTCAGTGTCTACATCTGTTATGGGATAATTTTTTCCCAATCCTATGGCATAAGGTTGCTGCTGCTGCTGCTGCTGCTGCTAAGTCGCTTCAGTCATGTCTGACTCTGTGCAACCCCATAGACGGCAGCCCACCAGGCTCCCCCGTCCCTGGGATTCTCCAGGCAAGAACACTGGAGTGGGTTGCCATTTCCTTCTCCAATGCAGGAAAGTGAAAAGTGAAAGTGAAGTCGCTCAGTCGTGTCCAACTCTTCGAAACCCCATGGACTGCAGCCTACCAGGCTCCTCCATCCATGGGATTTTCCAGGCAAGGGCACTGGAGTGGGGTGCCATTGCCTTCTCCAATAAGGTTGCTACTGAAATGTAAAGAATTAAGATGTGCAAAGCTGAAATTAAAACCTGATATAGCCAAATAAATAAATATTTTTTTAAAAAAAGGATGTGCGAAGTATTTTTTTGTCTCCTCATGTCTTTTGAGGGTAAATCCTCAGAAATGTCAAGTATTGGACTTCCCTGGTGGTGCAGTGGGTAAGGATCCACCTGCCAATGCAGGGGACGTGGAATCAATCCCTGGTCCAGGAAGATTTCATATGTTGGGAGATTCCGCAGGCTGTGGAGTGCCACAGCTATTGAGCCATGTGCTACATCTCCTGAAGCCCGAGGGCTTAGGACCTGTGCTCCACCGCCACAGGAGAAGCCACCGCAGTGAGAAGCCTGTACTTCACATGGAAGAGTAGCTCCTGCTCACAGCAACCTGAGAAAGCCTGTGCCCCGCAATGAAGACCCAGCCCAACCAAATAAAATTAATTTTAAACATATTAACTCCTGTGGTGATTATTCTTATTCAGAAGGAACTTATCACCACCTGAAGAGTTTATGTTCTCACAGATTTACTGGTGACCTTGTCCATAGTTTGTGCGTGTTGTGGTGCTGTGGTAGTGCTTTCTGAAAGAATTCCAGGGTGCAGCGTATCTGTGGGGCATTTATCAGTCCATCAGGAGGCATTACGGTCTAGTGCTTGAGGTCCCTTTGTAACGATTTTTAGCTGTGTAGCCTTGGGCCTGGAACCTCTCTCAAGTCTCACTCTCCTAATCTGAAAAATGGGAATCATTCAAGTATCTATCTCATTAAGTTGAGCTGAGGATGAAACAAGATGGTGAGTCTAGGGCCTTGCGTATAATAAGTGCTCAGTAAATGGGAGCAGTGATTTTTATGTGCTCTGTGCTACACTAGACTCTGGGAATCCCTGCTTTTCAGGAATTCACTGGGGACTTACCTGGTGGTTCTGTGCCTAAGACTCCATGCTTCCAATGCAGGGGGCCCACGGTTCAATCCCTGATCTGGATACTAGATCCCACATGTGCATCCTGTCCCTAAACATTTCATGTGCTACAACTAAAAAAAGATCCCACGTGCTGCAGCTAAGACTGGTGCAGCCAAATAAATTTTTAAAAAGAATTCATCATTTCTTGGCCTTTATTTGAGGCCTATTCTCGGTGATGGGTTACACCACACCTTAGGGAGTCATACTGTTAACACAAGTCATAACACCTTGTGTTGAAGGAGAGTTGGGTAAATTTCATTGGAGAGTTAAGGCTTTCAGGCTTGGGAGGATATGTGAAGTTGTATGAAAATTACACGGGCTTCCAAGGGGGTGCAGGTATAAAGAATCCACCTGCCAATGCAGGAGATGCAAGAGCATGGGTTCGATCCCTACGTTGGGAAGATCCCCTGGAAGAGGAAATGGCAACTCCAATATCCTTGCCTGGAGAACCCCATGGACAGAGAAACCTGGCGGCTGTAGTCCATCGGGGTCACAAAGAATCAGAAACGACTGAGCAACTGAGCTCATTTCATGCGCACACACATGAAAATTACAGAAGCCCAGAGGGATTTTAAAATGTTAATAGTCTTTCAACTTTACTGAATTTTTTAAAAGAACTATTATCAGTTAGATTTAAGTCCAGACACAAGCAATAGAAATCCAAACAACAGTGGCTTAAACAAAACAGAGAGGTGTTTTTCTCTGTCCTCTAAAGAGATTGAATCACCTTAGGCTGTCTTTTCAGTCACACTTAGTTCTTCTACCTCAGTGGCTGCTGAAGCTCTTGCCGTTGGCTCCAAGTTCCAAGCAGGGATATGGGATGTAGGGGGTTGACACTGAGTCTTTTAACAGCTTTTGTGGAAGCCCCAGTCTATCCATATGTCTTGTATCTTATTTGTCAGATGTATTCGGCCACCTCTATTTGAGCCCAGAGGGTTTGAATGGAATAGGCAGTTTCCACCTGTCTGTGGGAGAGGGTTACATTATCCATGACTTGGTGAGACTGACAGTGACAGGACTTCCCTGGTGTTTCAGTGGCTAAGATTTTGGTGCTCCCGGTGCAGGGGACCATATTCAGTCCCTGGCCGGGGAACTAGATCCTGTATGCTGCAACTAAAGATCTCACATACCTCAACGAAGATCAAAGATTCCACAGGCTACAACTAAGACCCCGCAGAGCCAGATACATAAATATGTTCTAAAAACCTGACAGTGATATTGGTGTTTACTGCACCTGTTGGTTGCGTGTTAGTCACTCAGTCACGTCTGACTCTTTGCCACCCCATGGGCTCCCCACCGGGCTCCTCTGTCCTTGGGATTTTCCAGGCAAGAATACTGGAATGGGCAGCCATTCCCTTCTCCAGGGGATCTTCCCAACCCAGGGATGGAACCAGCGTCTCCTGCACTGCAGGCACATTCTTTACCAGCTGAGCCACCAGGGTTGAGGCTACACTGTCCACAGAGTGGTCCGCCTAATCCGTGGCAGTGTCCACATGGGGACACGTGGTAGGTTACCCTGCCTGAGGCCATACTATGGGGCCACGCTGTTCACATGAAGACTCCCGCTGCTGCTTGAGGTGACCCTGTTTACATGCTTACCTGCACCATACATGTGAGGTTTACCCTGGAGTGGGAACTGACCCTACCGCTAGAGGCATTCACACCATGTTAAGCAGGTGATGCTGCCTCTGTGGCAGCACACACTGAAGAGGGAACAAGTCATTTGTACGGAGAACACCATCCGTATTTGTTTGTTATTTGTTTGTTTTCTCACCATCTGTATGGGGCTCATACTGTTTATGAGGGTTATACTACCTCCGTGGGGTTTATACCATTTACGTGGGTTGCCCTGCTATATGGATCCACCCGGTTTACAAAGTTTGAATGGAGCTGTTCAAATGGAGCTCGGATCACTTTATGAAGGTGAGCATATCTGGACAAGGCTAAAAAGGGCCATGCTGTTTAAACTGGAGTTCATACTGTTTTTGAGCATTACAATGTTTATCGGGGCTTTACACTGTCCATGCAATCATACTGTATATGGGCTTTACATCCGTCACAGACACTCTGTATGGGTTCTGACTGTCACCTTATCCCAGCTGTTTTCAGACTCAGTTCACTTCAGCAAGTACATATTACCAGCCTACTCTATGACTACAGCCTACGCTATCTATGGCTACAGCCTACTCTTTAACGGTGACCACAGCCATGAAATTAACAGACGCTTACTCCTCGGAAGGAAAGCTATGACAAGCCAAGACAGTGTATTAAAAAGCAGAGACATCACTTTGCCGACAAAGGTCTGTACAGTTAAAGCTATGATTTTTCCAATAGTCATGTATACATGTGAGAGTTGGATCATAAAGAAGGCTGAGCGCCGAAGATTTGATGCTTTTGAATTGTGGTGTTGGAGGAGACTCTTGAGAGTCCCTTGGACTGCAAGGAGATCCAACCAGTCCATTCTAAAGGAAATCAATTCTGAATATTCATTGGAAGGACTGATGCTGAAGCTGGAGAGCTAACGCTTTGGCCAGGTGATGCGAAGAGCTGACTGATTGGAAAAGACCCTGATGCTGGGAAAAACTGAAGGCAGGAGGAGAAGGGGACAACAGAGGATGAGATGGTTAGACAGCATCACCAACTCAATGGACATGAATTTAAGCAAACTCCAGGACACAGTAGATGACAGAGGAGCCTGACCTGCTATAGTCTATGAGGTCAAAAAGAGGTGGACATGACTTGGCGACTGAACAACAGCTCTATGACAGACCCTGGTCTAGGCACTGGCTTAAGACTTCATGCTTCCCATGCAGGGGGGTGGGCATTGATCCCTGGTTGGGGAAATAAGATCTCACATGCTGGATGGCACAGCAAAAAAATAAAAGGAACCCATGGGGTCTAGGAAGGGGCCTCCAATATAATAGTGGTCAGGTACTTCCCTGGCAGTCTAGTGGTTGAGAATCCATGCTTCCACTGCAGGGGGAGTGGGTTCAATCCCTTGTGGGAGAACTGAGATCTTGCATGCCACACAGTGTGGCCAAAGTATATAGACATACATATAGGTATATATCTGGGTTTCCCAGGTGGCGCTAGTGGTAAAGAATCTGTCCATTAGTGCAGAAGATGCCAGAGGCGCAGATTCAATCCCTGGGTCAGGAAGATCCTCTGGAGTAGGAAGTGGCAACACACTTCAGTTTCCAGGCAACTTTTGCCTGGAAAAATCCCATGGACAGAGGAACTTCGTGGGCCACAATCCATGGGGTCACAGAATCGGACACAACTGAGTGCACACACACAGATAGTTATATATCTATATCTACATAGTGGTCAGGCATAGTACTGGGAAGATGGTGTTTGTTTTTTAATATTTTGTTTTATTTTAAAATTTTTGGCCATGCTGCGTGACTTGCAGGATCTTAGTTCCCTGACTCACCCTCAGCAGTGAAAGCTCAGAGTCCTAAACACTGGACCACCAGGGAACTCTAGAGAAGGTGGTTTTGGCGCAGAAACCTAAAGGGAATGAGGGACAGAGCTATGCAGACTTCTGGTGGAAAAGCCTTCAAGGCAGATAGAATAGCATGGGCAAAAGCCCTGAGGGAGGAATACGCCTGGCAAATTCAAGAAATAGCAAAGAGGCTGGAATGCACTTGGAGGAAAAATGAAGTGGGGAAGGTGGGAAGTGAGGTCAGGAGGGAAAAAGGGCATTGCAGGCAAGGAGTTGAAGCCTCCCAGGGAGTGGAGGGGCTGGTGGAGGGTTTGGGGGCAGAGAAGGGATGTCATTTGGTTGACTGGAGCACTTCTACCTGCCAGTGGAGCACAGACTATGGGGACAAGGCAGCAAGGAGTCCAGTGAGGAGTCATCAGACCAGGGTGGTGGTGGGGGATGTGTGTGTGGGGAGGGTGACTGAGTCTGAAAAAGCTGAAGGAAGACCTGATGGGAGGAGTTCCCTTCAAACTGGATGTCAGAGAAGAGAAAGGAGTCAAGGATGACTCCAAGGTATTCTACCTGTGCAACCAGGAAAATGGTGCTGCAATTTCCAGAGATGGGGAAGATTGGGGGTGAGGTCACTTTGGGGGAGCTCTAAGAGACCTTTTTTACTTGGAAAACTTGAGAAATCTAAATGGAGATACCGGTGAGGTGGTTCAATGTGTGAGATTGGAGTTTGGGGTAGAGTCCTGAGATGGAGACAGAAATTTGGGTGTAATCAGCATAGTATATGGTGAATAAAACCATGGGCCTGGTGGAGATTGTCAAAGGAATGTGTGTAGATGGAGAAGAGAAGAGGACCTAGGACTGAGTCCTCAAATCCTTCAGCATTTCAAATCAGAGAGACCAGCAAGGGTGATAATCTAATGGAGTTACATTTTCTGTTTGGCAATGGTTACACAGTTTAGGTGGCTTCAGTCTCTAAATCAGGGGTCTCCTACCTCTGGGATCTAACGCCTGATGATCTAGGAGCTGATGTAATAATCACAGAAAAAAGTGCCCAATAAATGTAATGCACTTTAATCATTCAGAAACCACCCCCCTCTCCCCCATCCGTGGAAAAAATTGTCTTCCATGAAACCCATCCCTGATGCCAAAAGGGTTGGGGACTGCTGCTCTGAACAGTGTGGGTGGGTCCCGCTATTTCTCAGGGAACAGCAGTGCTCGTAGAGCAGTAGTGGTTCGTCACTGTTCATAGGGGCGATGGGCAGGCGATGATTATGATTTTTATCGTCCACACAGTCTCCTTTCTAGGCGTGACTCTGTGAAGAGTTGTGACTTCTGTAGGGGTAGGTTTTGTAGGTTCTGTCCATGCCTTTGCCTGACAACGATAGGATAACTGTTTTATCTGTGTCAGGACAGTAAACTGGAACAAGAACTACTAGGGCCATGGGAGTGGGGGGGCTCTCCTCACTGTCCAGACAGAGGTGTTTTCTCCACGGAGTGTTACACTGTTCATCCCAGGCACCTCTGAGGTCTGGGAGAGGCTGGGCTTTTTACTAGCCTCAGGGGCATTTGTGAAGGCTTTCTGGGGAGAGTGTGGGGGGGGGGTTGGATCCTTGCCCACTGGAGTTCACATGGTCTTGGTTGCATAGTATGTCTTCAAGGATTGACCAGCGGTGAGAGTTCTCATCACAAGTTCACAACCTCTGGGTGTTTCACACAGTAATTGTGGGGTTCACCGTTCCTGGGGTGGTTTCCAGTGTTCACAAGGCAACTGAACTGTCCAACACAGTCCACACTTCCATGATGCAGTCATGTTATAATATCTGTGGACATGTCATTTTCACCAGCGGTTCCCATTCTCTGTGGATGGTTGAAAGTCTCCCCTGAGGCACGCCCACCAATCCATGACTGTTTCACAGAAACTGTGGGATTGAATTATCCAGCTGAGTCAGGGTAGAATTCTGCCATTAACAGGCGATTTCACTGTCCATACTTGTGTGTTTGCTGCCTACAGTTGGAATCTCTAGGCTTATATTGTCCACAGGTTATGCCGCTCACTTCTGCTAATAATCACCAGTATTTATTGCTACTTATCTCAAATCTCTGATTTCTCATAACAACCTAATCCTTAATATCCCCATTTTACAGATGATGAAGCTGAGGCTTAAAAAGATCAATTCACTTGCTCTATACAATCTCACTCACATACAGGAAATAGCAGTTTGGGTTGCCACCCTGGTCTCCATCTTCTGATGGGAGTAGAGAGGTCTTTGAGGCTGTAGTATGGATCTATTATCTTTTAAACTTGGCATCATCTTTTTCTGAGGGGTGGGGCAGTAAAAGACATAATAAACTATACTGGTTAAGGGTGGTGGTTTTGAATTGGATAGATTGGATTTGAATCCCGGCTCTGACAGTTTCTGAGCCTTGCTTTATTAATCTGTAAATGGGGCTAACAATAGGAATTCCCTTCTTTGGGGTTTTGTGAGGCTTCAGTAAGAAGCTGTCCCGACAACGCTTGGCCCAGCGCCGGGCACATAGTGAGCGCTAGCAGTTCGGGAGCTGTTATGATAACAGTGATGATGGTTATTATTGCTGGACCACACTGCTCCCAGAGGGTTACAATATCCGTGGGGGAGCTGCACTGTCCGTAGGCAAGGTTACATAATTCCCCAAGGGGGAGCTGCTTCCTGGGAGGCCCTGGTCTCCCCGAGGAAGAGGCCCGAGAATTCTTCTGAGGACTGCTTAGGGACTGCCCTAAGGCCTCTAGGAACACACCAAAGGAGGGTGGGCTTGAAGCCCTAAGCACCCAGAGCCTAACCCTTCAGGCCTTTCCTCTCTGTGGCCCGTTCACTTCTCCCTATCTTCTTGGTTTCATTCTCTCTGAGCATCTCCTCCCCACCCCCTTTCCTCTCCTTCGGTACCTCAGAGTCTTTTCTGAGATTGTTTCCAGGATCAGCCTGTGAATATAACTGCTATTTGCCCTCTACTGTTGGCCATCTGATCATTGCTGATTTCCTGTTTCCCAAAGCCTCAGGCTCCATCCATTCCTCCCAGCTGCAGAAAGAGACTTAACACATCCCTACGCACTGGCCTTCATCCTTAAGCCCTGTCTTCCTCTCTCCTGGCGACCCCCTAGTGTCCCTTGGGAGCACATTTGTTCAGACTTTGGTCACCCCCTCGCATCCTGGCTCCACCCCCGGAACACCCCTGCCCTGGAGGTGGAAGTGGGGGTCCCTCCGGCGCCAGCCGTGTTCCCAAGACAGCTGCAGTCTGCGGATGGGGGGGCGGCTCTTGCGTGCTTTCTCTCTGGTCACTTCCTCCCCAGATGGGACTGGGGCTATCTGGAAGGCCAAGACCCTATCCCTGGAGGAGCGGAGGAGGCAGCCGCCTCCCCATTTCCGACGCAGGGAAATGCTTCCCACCCATTCCACCCCACCCCTGGACAGCTGCCCCTAGTCAGGCTCAGGGTTTGGGGGGAG
>NW_011476611.1:29721-31131 GCF_000754665.1 Bison bison bison | reverse complement strand
CGCTGGGCGGGTGGGGGCGGCTCTTAAAGGGCTCCGAGCCGGGCTCCGTCGCCTGGGGATTGGGGGCCGAGGAGGGGGCTGGGTGTGGGCAGGGGCTCGGAGTGCTGTAGGGTCAGTCACGTGCGTCCCACATACTCTCTGGCTCCTAAAGGCTCCAGGGCCGCTGGGCCTCGGGGGCAGCCGGAGACTCCCCTCGCCGGAGGAGGGGGCCGAGGGACCCAGACAACCCCGCCTCGTCTTCGCTCCCTGCTATGGGCCTTCTCCTGGTGGGACCGGCTGGGCCGCTCCCCCATCCCAGTCTTGGGGCCGCGCCGTGTGTGGGTTCTCTGGCTGGGGGAAGGGGCGGGAGCCTTTTCTGGCCTCCCGATGGGTCCATGGGTCCATCTGCCTCCTGGCTGGCCGCTGCGCGCCCCTCCATCCGATCCTCTATCCCGGCCCCACTCTCCTCTGCCGCGGCTGTTTCCCACTTCCTGTTTTCTTCCCGGCCCTGGCGCCACCGAGGGCTGCCTGGAGTGGGGGAGGTGGTGGGGCCCCCCAGGAGGCCGGCGTGTTCTTCCTCTACCACTGCCCCTCCCTTCCGACCCCCATAGTCCTTTTGAAATAAGTTTGGGCAGTTAAGGTGAATTTGAGGGGTGCCCGAGAATTCTGCACCCCCCCCTCCGCCCCAGGTTTCCATAGTCTGTCTGGGAGATTCCCTACCCCGCCTGTGTGGGATCCAGGTGTGTCTTCTGGGACCCCGCCATCCCAGCCCTTCCTGTCTGCTGCCTCTTCTCCACCCTGTCTGGCAATGTCCTCAGTTCTTCTCTCTGTCAGCTGCTCTGTCTCTGCCTCACTGTCCCCCCCCTCCCGTGCTCCAGAGGTCCAGCATCCCCAGGCTTTCTTGGTGTAGGCCGGGTGGTTCCCTGTTTTAAGCACGTGGACTCATACACAACACACACTCACACATGCTCCCCTTGCCCGTGCCTGGCTCCTGGCTCCAAAGCCTGGGGAACAGAGCCCCATTGAGACACCCTGACGTCACCCCCCATCTTCCTTCTCCCCCCAAAGCTGGGAACAGGCCCTCATGTATGCTGTGTCCGATGAGGAAAGCTGGCTTTGGGGTTGGCCTGGGAATGGGGAGGGTCCCTGCCATGAGTGGGAGCCAGGGTCCTGGCCCCGGAGCAAGGTTGTTCAGGGAGGGGGCTTAACTAAGGGGGCCTGGGTCAGCCCCCGAAATGCAGCTTGAGGCCTTTCCAGAGCCCCCCACCTCCATTCTGAGTTCCCTTTGTGTTGCATGTAGTCTCTCTCACTCCTTCTCTTCTGCAAAGTTTATTTTTAGCCTCCTGCTCCCCCGCTCCCAGGACTGTCGCTGCACACACGTTGCCTGGTTACCGGGACAAGGAGGCTGGGGCGGGTGGGCTGGGAAGGGTG
>NW_011476611.1:21296-28780 GCF_000754665.1 Bison bison bison | reverse complement strand
GGAACGGGTTGCAGTGAGCGATGCCTGTTCAGTGTTGAGGCCCTCCAGCCAGGTTGGGTCCATGTGCCTGGGTCTGGGTAGGGCAGTGTAGCACAGAGGGTCCCTGGCTTGATGGGGGGGCGCTCTCTCAGACAGTCTGGGTTTCACTCTCCAGGGAAGACAGAAGCCTCTGTGTGTGCAAGCGCTGACCTCATCGTCAACCAGCCACCCCACCCCTCCTGGTCCTTTTAAGAAAAAAAAAAAAAAAAACCTTCTCTTGGGGGCCTAGGGTGGGAGTAAGGGCTCCGGTAGGTCTTGGGAGGGAGACAGTGTATGTTCCTAGGAGGGGAACAGAGGAGGTTGGGGGGGTAGGGGCGTGGTAATGACTAACCCTGAATGGGAGTGAGGGTGGGCTGGGGGTGGCTAGCCCCAACCCGTCTGGCCACGTGTGCCCCTTCCTGCCCCTCCCCCACTGGCAGCCCTGCCCGCCGGCCTGGCTTGGTGCCTGGCCCCCTGGCACTGGCCCCGGGACCCGCCGCCGTCGGTTTCCTGTTTCTCCCGGTGTCGCTGGAGCAGGCTCCGGCTTCCCCTCCCCCCAGCTCCTGTCTAGCCCCCCTCACACACACAGACACACTGTCTCCCTCTAACAGGTCTTGGCTTGGCAGAGGGGAGACGGGTTTCCCCATGGTAAGGGCGGGGCCAGGAGGTGGACCCTGGGATGGGCCCCAGGGCCCTGGACTTGGCGCCCTGACCCAGGGCAGCTCCCCTGCGTCCCGTCTCCAGGCTTTGCGTTCCCGGATTGGGCCTACAAGCCGGAGTCGTCCCCCGGCTCCAGGCAGATCCAGCTGTGGCACTTTATCCTGGAGCTGCTGCGGAAAGAGGAATACCAGGGTGTCATCGCCTGGCAGGGGGACTACGGGGAGTTCGTCATCAAGGACCCCGACGAGGTGGCTCGGCTCTGGGGAGTCCGCAAGTGCAAGCCCCAGATGAACTATGACAAGCTGAGCCGGGCTCTGCGGTGAGGAGGGCAGAGGCCCCGGGGCAGACTTGGACAGCCCCCCACACACACCGGTTGGGAGCCCCCTGGCCCGTGGGGGTAGACATTGGGTTTGACTTCTGGCTGTGCCACATGATGGCTGTGTGACCTCAGGCCAAGTTCTCACCCCTCTGAGCCCACGTGTCACACTGAGGCGAGAACGTGGTCATGGATGTGGCCTGTAGTCTGGCCCCAGAACTAAGGGGAGAACTGGTCCCCCACCCTCTGGACCTTGATTCCTCTCGTGTGGCCCACGTTTCTCAGTCACCCTTTGCGAGCAGCACTAATATGGGTCAAGGTTTGGGTTCTAGATTCGGGTCCCCTGTGACTGACCCTCCAGTGAAAGGTGTTTGTGCACCCCCAGCTATTACTACAACAAACGCATTCTGCACAAGACCAAGGGGAAACGGTTCACCTACAAGTTCAACTTCAACAAACTGGTGCTGGTTAATTACCCTTTCATCGACGTGGGCTTGGCTGGTGAGTACCAGGGCTGGTGGGTACGGCCTCAGAGGGAGAGCAGGGTCTACCTGAATGTCCAGGCGAGGCGGAGTGGCCAGGGCGGGGGGGGGCCTTGACATCACGTCTTCCCTCTCCCGTCAGGGGGTGCGGTGCCCCAGAGCGCCCCGCCAGTGCCGACAGGTGGCAGCCACTTCCGCTTTCCTCCCTCGACACCCTCCGAGGTGCTGTCTCCCACCGAGGACCCCCGCTCACCGCCGGCCTGCTCTTCTTCATCGTCATCCCTCTTCTCGGCCGTGGTGGCCCGGCGCCTGGGCCGGGGCTCGGTCAGTGACTGTAGCGATGGCACGTCAGAGCTCGAGGAGCCCCTGGGAGAGGACCCCCGGGCCCGACCGCCTGGCCCCCCGGAGCTGGGTGCCTTCCGTGGGCCCCCGCTGGCCCGCCTGCCCCATGACCCTGGTGTCTTCCGTGTTTACCCCCGGCCCCGGGGTGGCCCTGAGCCCCTTAGCCCTTTCCCCGTGTCTCCTCTAGCTGGGCCTGGCTCCCTGCTGCCCCCGCAGCTCTCCCCGGCTCTGCCCATGACCCCGACCCACCTGGCCTACACCCCGTCCCCCACGCTGAGCCCCATGTACCCCGGTGGTGGCGGGGGCCCCAGCGGCTCGGGGGGAGGCTCCCACTTCTCCTTCAGCCCCGAGGACATGAAACGGTACCTGCAGGCCCACACCCAAAGCGTCTACAACTACCACCTCAGCCCCCGCGCCTTCCTGCACTACCCCGGGCTGGTGGTGCCACAGCCCCAGCGCCCCGACAAGTGCCCGCTGCCGCCCATGGCCCCCGAGACCCCACCGGTCCCCTCCTCGGCCTCGTCCTCCTCTTCCTCCTCTCCATTCAAGTTTAAGCTCCAGCCGCCCCCCCTGGGACGCCGGCAGCGGGCTGCTGGGGAGAAGGCCCTGGCGGGCGCTGACAAGGGCAGTGGCCTGGCCCTCAGTGGTGCAGGCGGGCTGGCCGAGGGGGCCGGGGCGCTGGCCCCGCCACCGCCACCGCCGCCACCACAGATCAAGGTGGAACCGATCTCCGAAGGCGAGTCGGAGGAGGTGGAGGTGACTGACATCAGTGACGAGGACGAAGAAGACGGGGAGGTGTTCAAGACGCCTCGTGTGCCTCCTGCACCCCCAAAGCCTGACCCGGGCGAGGCGCCCGGGGTCGCCCAGTGCATGCCTCTCAAGCTGCGCTTTAAACGCCGCTGGAGTGAAGACTGTCGCCTCGAAGGGGGTGGGGGCCCTGCTGGGGGCCTTGAGGATGAGGGTGAGGACAAGAAGGTGCGTGGGGAGGGGCCTGGGGAGGCTGGGGGGCCCCTCACCCCAAGACGGGTGAGTTCTGACCTCCAGCACGCTACAGCCCAGCTCTCTCTGGAGCATCGAGATTCCTGAGGGCTGTGGGCAGGGGACCCCCATTCCCCCCACCCCCCATGCCTCTTTTGCTGCCTTAACCCCCCCCAATTCCCTGGAGGCGAGGGCAGCTTTTTAGTCTCGCTTCGCCGCCTCCTCTTTCCCGTCCCCCATGTTTTGTATAAAACTTCTAATTTTTTTTTTTTTAATGGTGAGGGTGGGTGGGTGCCCAGGGGTGGGGCCATCCCCTGTCCCTGTGGGTTTCTAAGCTCCAGGCAAAGTGGTGGGGGTGGGAGGGAGGGGGGAGTTAAGGGGGCCACCTCCATTCTGGGGAATTTATATTTGAACTGAGGCTCCGGCCTCAAAGCCCAGGAACTTTTTTTATTACAATCGTTTAGGAAGTAAAGCCTGTCTCCCTCCCTGTTCTCTGCCTCCTGTACCGCTTTCTCTGTCCGTCCCCGGCTGTCCTCAGCCCCAACTCTGCCTTCCCCGCCCCTCCAGGGGCCGTGAGTGCCTGGGTTTCTCATAGCCCCACAGGGTTGCAGCAGAGGGAGGGACATTTTATGATGAACCAAAAATTCCGTGTTGAGGGGGGTGTTGGGGGCGGAGGAGGGTGAGGGGTGCCGCCCATAGGCCACAAATCTCTACAAGTGCCTGCTATCCCTCTCCTGGTCCCCACCCCAGTGCCAGTCCAACCCCTTCACCCCCCAGCTGCTCCTAGGACTTGCCCCATAGGCAGGCGGGTGGGGAAGGGGGTGCCCTGAAACCAAACTGGAAGCCCCCTCTGCCTCCCAGCTGGGGCCCCTGGGGTGGGGGTCTGTGGTCAAGCCTTATTCTGTATTGGGGATGGAGGGTGGGTGGGGAGGGAAGTCGGGGGCTGCTGGAGAATGTATTCAAAACAATAAAAACTTTGGACCTTTGGATGCAGTGATTGAGTGTTGCATGCAGCCACCTCAGGGCCACATCCTTGGCTCTGAGTGGATCCATGGCCAGAGGGCCTAACCCCATCTCAATGGGTCAAGTCCAGTCCTGGAAAATGAACTCCTGGCCTCAGAGGGCACTAAACCTCTGGGCCTGGTAGTGAAGGTCTTGGGCATTCTCTGGCCCTCTGACTGCCCTCTCTCGTGGGGATCCACTCTTCCTGGGAGCACGTTTCGGCTCTTCAGTGCCAGGCCATGGCCCTTGTTCTGTCTGCAATGCCTCTCTTTGTGAATTACTGTTCAACCCTCCAGGCTCTGGTGAAGGCCTGGCGCTCCTTCTGCACTACCTTTGGTGTCCTCACACGTCAGCTCTTAGAGGTGCTTATGAGTTAATCTGGGAGTCCTTTGGTGACAGGCTTGCAGTGTCTTGCAATGTAGATCTTTCAAGGCACTTTAGTGATCCTCCCATCAACCCATGGGAGCACTCCACTAGTAAATTAAGAAGAGACTGGCTTAATCGCAGTTGCAGTTCACCTACTGTGTGCCAGGTACTTAGGAGCTGGAGTTCTTTATCTCCAAGGTGGGAGCTGGCAGCTCACTTAAATGACTTGCCTAAGGCCTTAAGCCCAGCTGGGACTTTAATGAAGTCTGTCTCTGAAATACATGTTCTTTCAACAAATCAATTCTCCTAAAGTCAGGATGGTTGGATCTAGACCAGGATCTCAAGTTCCTAAGATCTGATAGGAGAGGTCATAAAGCCAGAAGCCCAAGTTGGAGAGCTTGAATCAGAGATGAATCAGGAGGAGGTATCCAAGCTGGAGGTGCTTTTAGACAGCACAACCCATCCAGTGCAGGTGAGGTGCCTGAGGCCCAGAGAGGGAAAATTTTCCAAAGGCCACACAGCTGCTAAGAAAATTGAGGGCTCTGGGCCTGCATGGCTTCACCATGAAACCCCACCCTGTGCAACTCTGGGGGAAGGAACTGGAAACTCCTACCCACTCTCATTTCATCTTCATTTCAAGCCAGCCCCGGGTGGGTGGTCCCTCATGATGCCCGTTGGCAGTGAAGAAGATCCAGGGCTGGGGTACTGTGAGGCTCCTGTGGAGGCCTGCAGGCAACTGCTCCCTCTCCTGGGTGATGTAAGTCACTCCCTTGGGGTGGGGGCCACTGGGCTATTTCTGGAAGTAGGGATGAGGCATGTCTCCTGGCAACATAGATGCAGCTAAGTTGGTGGTGGTGTGATGGAGAGAGGGGGATGTCATTACTGAGGTAGGAGGGAGGACCCTGACTAGTAGTCTCAGCACCTGATTCTAGTGCCTTCAAAGCACCTCTAAACCGGATCTAACATGGAGTCAAAGGCGCTCAGCTCCAGAACCCCTCTCCAGGTCAGACCACAGCCCAGCCAGATCTCTTGCCCCAAATTCTGGCTAAGTGGGACGTCACAGGTGGCCTCTGGTCTTGAAAACTCCAGCAGCTCCTCTCATCTTTAAAGTGGCCCATCTAAATCTATTCAGTTTCTGCAAGGTCATACCCTTGCTCCCTTCCACATCCTCCAAGATCTCTGATACCAAGTAAAAGCTCAAGACACTTCCATCAATTAATTCATATCGTCAGAGACTCTCTCCTTACCTATAATCCCCAGCACTCCCTCAGTCCCTGGAAATTCCTTTCTTAGGCTTCTCAACCATCGCTCACTTCTTCAGGTCCCTCAAAGATACCATCAGTTTCTCACAGTCTCCCACAGACCTTTTACAGACACCTCAAGTCCTTTCTGACTCCACTCCTCTCCAGGAAGACCATTTTACCTCTGAGCACCTCTGAGCACCTCTAGACACCCAGAGGTCCCTCGTAGCCACTTACAAACCGCTCTAGCACTCCTCAACAAACGTTCTCATCTCGTACAGACATTCGGATAAGATTCCTTCAGACTGACTCCCTCAGGCTCCCAAGGACCCCAATATCCTCTGGCGGTTGCACACGTGCGGCCCAAGCCACACGTCCCACGGGTTCTGGCCGTTAAGTAACCGCCGCTATTCCGCCCTGTTCTCCTGCCCTTGTAAGCCTTCTTGGTCCAGGTTAGGATTCCCCAGGATTTGGGGCTTGAGTCAGATTTTTGCTTTTGGACTCCGAGCCGCCGTCAGAGGGCAGCAGGACCTGTTTGACTGAGGAACTACTACAACTCCCAGAAGCACCCGCTCTGGACTGTGCAGTGATGTAGCCGCATTCATTGCGAAGAGAGCGTTAGTGTGACTGTGCTTTGCCTTCTGGTTAATGTAGTACGAAAGGCTTCAGAGTTACTATCCGTCCTGCCCCAGGAGTTTGTGTCCGCTGGGAATTGCACTCAACTACAGCGTGGACGAGACTTTTTTCAAAGGGCAAGGCAATTAGAGTGATCACAGGATCTGATTAAAGTGAAGCCTAGAACTCCATTTCCCGTCATTCCACGAGACAGGAGAGGAGGGTGACTTCATTTCAGTTACAAATACTTCCGGAACACATAGACACATTCACATGAACTCTTATTTCCCAGCACACACTCACACGAGCTCTGTACACACACACATACACACACACACACACACACTCAAACGAACTCCGTTTCCCAGCGCGCTTTGGACTACCGTCCTTCCGGGTATTAATCGCTAAGTGGGGGCAACATAATGCGAGCACAAAACGCGAGGCTACGCCTAGCAGCTGGCTTCCTTCTTTTGGGCCTTCCAGGATCCTGTAATTTAGGAAGCCTGAGGATTCAAAGAGCTTAATGGGATCTTCAAAATAAATTGTGTTTTCATTTCTTTCAACCTTCAGTTCAGCCTCCAGGTGCAACGTACATTGTTAGGAAAAGCTAGACAGTATCCGAAGACTGTATTGTCTTGAAAATCCACCGGAAACTTTGTTTCCTAAATCGTTGGCGGAGAGGGTTTTCCTTCCGGATTTGTGGAAACTTGGGAGTGTTTGCACTCCATTTTCCAGTAGTCCCTAATCGACTTCGGCTCTTTCTTGGGACCTGGCGTCAGGAGAGGAGGCGTTGAAACTTTTTGCAGTCTATCTTAGGCGACTGTCTTTCCCTTTTCGCTCACGCTCTTTCCGGCAAACCTCAGCTGTTTTCTCACAAAGGGTCGGGATCCGGTCTGGACTATTCCCCAGCATGCTTCAGGATTACGGTAGACCCCGCCCCCTCAGTCAAAGGTAAGGCCGCCTTGAACTCCATTTCCCAGAAGACACAAGGCTCGCTGTAGCAACTACCCTGAAGCCTCGGTGTTGACTACATTTCCCAGCAGGGATTGCGGCCTAGCGAACGAGGGTGGAGGAATGCCCTGCCTCTCCATTTCCTAGCCTGTCTCCGGAACTGCAAAATCCACTTGGGGCTTAGGAATCACATGGGACTCCATTTCCCGGCGTGCTTTGGAAGTAGCTTTATACCTGCAATGCGGTGAGGGCGTGGCGACGACTACATTTCCCGGCTTGCCTCACAGCCCGATAGCGGCGGGTCCACCGGCTCCGACTCAATTTCCCAGAGTGCACTTGGCGCCAGTCGGCATACAACCAATAAATTAAGTGAGCGACTGGACTTCGTTTCCCGGAGTGCATCGGGCCTATACAGCTCACAGATAGAGTTGCCTGAGACTACATTTCTGAGGCACACCTAGGGACGCGCGATTGCCGCAATGGAGTGAGTGTGCGACTCTGACTCTGCTTCAG
>NW_011476611.1:16388-20632 GCF_000754665.1 Bison bison bison | reverse complement strand
CCGGAGTGAAGCTGGGCCGTGAGTACTAGCGGCGCCCGTGGCGGGTGGAGATCGGATCCCTGAAGCCACTCAGACGTCGATCAGGTTCTTCTTTATGCTCAGGGAGGAGCTCGAGGTCACTGTGCCTTCCCAAACTGGGATCTGAGATCTACGCCCTCCCGGAGAGAGGGATTCGGGGGGGTTACCATCACTTGGAGTTTAGAATTCGAATTAGTAATCCTCCAAAAGACAGGGTCACAGGTTCCTGTTCTTCCAGTCCCGAAGTCTTGGGTCCGTGAGCCTTAAAAACAGGAATCTGATGTTGCCATCCATTCGAGAACGGATCAGGGGTCATTGTCGCTTGCAAATGGGGCTCAAGGGTTATTGTTTCTCAAGAGAACACGAATAAGATCATCACCACCCAGAGAAGGGATCTGAATTGCTCCCCTTTAGAGCATGGGGATTTGGAGTGAGTATCACTTAGAAGCAGGGATTTGGGCTTGCTGTGGCCCCAGAGAACAGAACAGGGCCAGGGCTTTCCAAATCTGATACCCAGTCATCTTTCCTTTTAAAACACTATCTGTCCATAATGTGTAGAATTGTACACCGAATGGTGGAAATTAATGATTGCTGCTTCTCTTGAGGACGGATTGGAAGTTAGCATACCTTTCAGACCAAGTTCATAGTCACTAATATTCAAGCAAAGATGTCTGTCTTGAAGGGTTTCCTTTCA
Organism: Bison bison bison; assembly: GCF_000754665.1. Lineage (NCBI taxonomy): Eukaryota > Metazoa > Chordata > Mammalia > Artiodactyla > Bovidae > Bison > Bison bison. The sequence goes on along the minus strand of NW_011476611.1, from coordinate 19,920 downwards.
CAGAAAACGGAATGGGGGCAGGGGCGGTTACCAGTCCCTCCCCTAGAATAAGGATGTGAAGTTATACCCCTCTCATTATTCTGATGTATGATGTCATTGACAGTGGATAAATAGCTATATAGGATCCTCTCCCTCCCTCTCCCCTCTGAATGGATCTGATTCATCACTGACTTATTTTCTTTGGGGAACCTTTCACCAGTTACCCCAAGAAGAGGGATCCCTGTCCTCCAAGAATGCCAACTTTTGCTTCCATTCGCAGAATGCTTTGGGAATTTCCTTTAAAGGACTGAGGCCAGGATAAACCCTTGATGATAGAGATCAGGTTCACCATTCTCACTATTAAGTGTTCGTCCATTAGGGACCAGTTACGTACAGGATGGGGTCTGGGGCTCCGAACCTCACGGGTGAGGTCAGGCCAGTGCCTTTTTCTAGCCCCAGAGAGTATTTGGGTAAGAGCTAATTGTCTCAAAAGTGAGAGTTAGGGCGCCGGCACTCCCTACAGGAGGAGTCATTCTTTTCTGTCACCAGAAACCAGTGGTGAACTTAGGGAGGACTTAGAGATCACTGTCCCCCAAGCTGTGGGAAAGGTTAGGGCTTTACTGACATAGAAGTACCTCAGGATTCCTGCTCTCAAGTGGAAGAGGTTAGGTCAGGCTCTCCCTAGTGAGTAGGGAGCAGAAGGCAGTTAGCTCTCGTCATGGATGGATTCAACATCTGGGAGTGGTGGTGCCTCCTCACATCAGGAGGGACCAATAATTTGCTGCTCACCAGAAGTGGAAATTAGAGGTTACCAACCCTGGTACAGCAAGAGGTTTTATGTGTCAGTATTCTCCCCTATGGAGGAGTCAGGATTTGGGGTTCCCTGAAGGGAAGAGGGGAAAAGGCAGCATCTAGGAGCCACCTTTGAAGATGGGGGAGGGACAAAGACCGTCCCCCGCCCCATGAGCTTCCTGTAGAGACTCCCTGCCCTCTCACAGCCCCAGGATGGGGTGGTGGCCCGAGGGGAAAGGTCAGTAGATTGTGTGTTCCCTTTGCTCCCCAGGTGACAGTGGGAAGGTGACCACAGTGGTAGCCACTCTAGGCCAAGGCCCGGAGCGCTCCCAGGAGGTGGCTTACACAGACATCAAAGTGATTGGAAGTGGCTCATTTGGGGTCGTGTACCAGGCACGGCTGGCAGACACCAGGGAATTGGTGGCCATCAAGAAGGTTCTCCAGGACAAGAGGTTCAAGGTAGCTTGCGGGGAACGGGGATCAGGAGGTTTGACTGCACATGACTGGTGGGGGAACTCCAGCGAGAGTGCTGGACTTGGGGTTTGTACAGGGGGTCTGAGCATGGGCCAGAGGAGAAGAGAGTGAGCTGTGTGGGGATGTGCATTCCAGGAGAACCCAGAGCTAACTTTTATTGGGCTCTTGTTCTTCGTAAGTGCTTTTGTAGGCGAGTTTAACTTAACGCAAAGATTCTCTGAGGGTAGGTACTGTTGTTACTCCCATTCTAAGTAAGCAGAAGCTGGAAACTGACACTCAGATAAGAGAATTGCACAAGGTCAAGTCTAGAATCTGATTCCCAAGCACTTCACCTTAACCACTGAGTTACTCTGCTACCCAGAAGAGAAAGGAAGCTGGTGGGGCTGATGATTCTGTCTGCGAAGGTCAGGCTTTGCCCCCAGGGTCTGGCACTTGCTGGGAGAAATCCTGCCCGTGCTATAGATGCCTGGGTGTGGGGCCCTGTCACCCCTGAGGAAGGGGTCCTTTACCTCATTCATATATAGTGCCCTGTGAGCTGGTAGAGGCCCTTTGGATCCTGTATAGTCGGGAGGTAGGAGAAATTGAGCCTGGGCTGAAGAAACCAGGTCAGAGTTTAGGTCTCGGGCAGTGAGGACTTCAGGGGCAGGTCTTCCTCCAGGGTGCCGGTCAGAATTTGATTATAGGTGAGTCCCGAAAGTGAGAGGAATCTGAGGATAGGGGCCTCTGAGGCCCCAGGGGGGAACAGAGGAGAGGGAAGAGTGCTAAGATAGGTCTTCTGGGAAGAGGTTGAGGCTGGATCTCTACTGGGAAGGTGAGGATGAGAAGCCTGGAGTCCAGGACTCAGGATCCAAGTGCCCAGATGCCTCCCGTGAAAGCAGTGGAGCGGCCTGGGGACTAGGGGCATCTGGATGACCTCTCCCTGTCTAGTGTTGCTCGTGCCAGGCAGGGAGGTGGGCCTCATGTGGCCACATCATGTGATTTTCAAGAGAAGCTGAAGAACTTAGATTTACATGTGAAGTCATTTGCTTTGTAAACCTGAGCAAAAAATCAAACATTGTTAAGAAGTAGGCTGCAGGAAGCACATGTAAGTGGTCTGAGTTTAGTTGTGAGGGGAGCTAGGGGTGAGGAATTAGGGGCTGCTTCATATGGGGCCTTGGAGCTAACCAGCGGAGTGGCTGCTTGGCCCTGCTGGCAGGAATTGGAGTAGAGCTGTGGCGAGGGGTGCTCTGGAGGGGAGGCAGGGAGAGTGGCTTGTCTTCTGAGGCTCTCTTCCCTTGCCCCCCAAGAACCGAGAGCTGCAGATTATGCGTAAGCTGGACCACTGCAATATCGTGAGGCTGAGATACTTTTTCTACTCCAGTGGGGAGAAGGTGAGACCTGGGTATGGGGATTCCTCCTCTGCGTGGGCTCCACCCGTCTGCTGCCTTTCTCATGGCTGCGCGTCCCTTCCCCCGTTATTCCCCACACACCTTCCTCCCCCTCTTCCTTGCTCATTTCTCATGACGCCTCACACCTCTCCTTTGCTCTCTGCAGAAAGACGAGCTTTACCTAAACCTGGTGCTGGAATATGTGCCCGAGACAGTGTACCGGGTGGCCCGCCATTTTACCAAGGCCAAGTTGAGCATCCCTATCATCTATGTCAAGGTAGGCAGGCTGGTGGGCTGCGGGGGTCCTGGCCCACCAAGTCAGGTGCTCCAGACAGACTCTCCCATCATTTCCAAGTTTACATTGGTCTCTAGAGGCCTCACATACCTTGCCCTTGTCCCTACATCCCCAGAGATGGAGCTCCCCAAAGGCAGCGCAGCCCAAGCTGAGGCCTGATGCAATCCGGGAGGCAGGCTGACCAGGGCTGGGGAGGCTGCATATTACAGGCTCGTGTCCACACCAGGAGCCCACCCACCAAGTGGTGTTGGTGCGGTCAGCTCAGAATCGAGGTGGGGACTTAGAATGCAGAGGCACAGTGAGGTCAGAGTCCTGGCCCGTGGAGCCCTGGCAGAGGGGGATGGGAAGGAGGCAGGGTTGGAGGAAACTTAGTGTCCATGGAACCAGGGACTCAGGCATCTTCATTCATGGCCTGCGGAGGCTCATTCTCCTGGTGCTGTGCCCTGTGTGTTACTGTCCCTAAGGACGTATTTGAGTGAGTGACTGAGTGAGTGGGCGGGCTTCGCGATGCTGTGGAGAACGGGACCCGAGCAGCCAGCTGCATGGCGGGAGGAGGGTGGGCTCACGTTTGCGGAGGTTGCATGGGCCGTTTTTCCTCCCGCTGGCTTTAAGCATCCCAGGCCTA
>NW_011476611.1:13524-15486 GCF_000754665.1 Bison bison bison | reverse complement strand
GCTCTGCGGGGAGAACTGGGCTGGAGTTCTGCTGTCCCCTGCCCACCCCAGGTGTACATGTACCAGCTCTTCCGGAGCTTGGCCTACATCCACTCCCAGGGTGTGTGTCACCGCGACATCAAGCCCCAGAACCTGCTGGTGGACCCCGACACTGCTGTCCTCAAGCTCTGCGATTTTGGCAGGTGGGCCTCACCTGGGGTGGGCTGGGTGGCTGAAGGGGCGAGGAGGGATCCCGACCCTTGGCCCGTGTTGACTCCTGCCCATATCTTCCCACAGTGCAAAACAGTTGGTCCGCGGGGAGCCCAATGTCTCCTACATCTGTTCTCGCTACTACCGGGCCCCAGAGCTGATCTTCGGAGCCACCGATTACACCTCATCCATCGGTCAGACTTGGGGGGGTGGTAGCAGTTGTGGCAGTTTTTGAGGTCCTTCTGTGTGTCTGCCAGGCTCGGTGATAAAGCATAACACCTGTTCCTTTAGCCGGTCCTCACAAATTCAGGAAGGTGATGCTGTCATAGGTGTATTTTACAGTCTAAAGCTTAGAGTGGTGAGGTCACCTGCCCACAGTCAGGTGGGACTGGGCAGGGCTGGGCTTTGAAAGCAGACCTGACTCCAGAGTCCATAGAGCCCTGGAACCTCCCAGGAAGTCCTTTCTCCTCAGTCAGCAGGAGGGGCTGACAGTGACCTTGGGGGAATCCGGAGGTGAAAGGCTTTGCCACCATGAGGGTGTGACCTGTTCACAGGGCCTCGATGTCCTTCCCTATTGCTGGGGGTGAGAGTGCCAACTTCCAGGCATGAGGAGAGGGTGTGAAAGTGTTCGGAAGAGAAAGTTCATCAGCTTTGCGAGGAAACATCATGGTCCCTAGGTGTGAACTTGTGCTGTGGGGGTCAAGGTACAGGACTGGAAGGGGTGACTAACCAGGCCACGGCTATTTCCGAGAGCGAGAGAGAGGCCAGAAGTGAGTAAGGCAGCTCATTTAATGCTTTCCCTCCAGGCCTCCCTGAGGCCCGGAGAACATAGGTGTCTGTTCTGGGCCTGTTGATGTGTCCTCTGAGGCTGCAGAGAAAAGGCTTACTGGGATCAGAGTGGAGAGAAGCGATGGAAGCCTCTAGATTGGAGAGTACGGCATAGTCAGGCAGACTTGGAGGTTCAGAGTCAGGCTCTTGTGTTCCTATGCTGTGTGACCTTGTGCAAGGCCCTTTCTCTCTGAGCCAAGAAAATGGGGCTCTTGGCATTTCTCAGGGTGATCATGAAGGACAGAAATGCTTGCCTGGGGATGGGCATGGTAGCTCTGACCCTCCCCCCGTTCCTCTTCAGATGTGTGGTCGGCTGGCTGCGTACTGGCTGAGCTCCTCTTGGGCCAGCCCATCTTCCCTGGGGACAGTGGGGTGGACCAGCTGGTGGAGATCATCAAGGTGAGGGCAGGGCCAGGGCGGGCAGGGACTGGGCTCAGGGCCAAGGACCTTGGCTCAGACCCCTTCCTTTCCCTACAGGTGCTGGGAACACCGAGCCGGGAACAGATTCGCGAGATGAACCCCAACTACACGGAGTTCAAGTTCCCCCAGATTAAAGCTCATCCCTGGACAAAGGTGGGGGAGGGCTCAGGGTTCAGGCAGCGTGGCTGAGGTCCCCACCGGAGGCCAACTGGTCTGGGGACCTGGCTATAGTCACGGCTCAGTAGTGGGTCAGTTAACTTTGATCACATGGCAAAGTTTAAAGCTGAGGACCCCCAGTAAATCCCAGAGGCTTGCTTTCTGATGGGGAAACGGGCTCACAGCACAGCAGGGCCCAAACAGTCATGGGACCCGAGCGGGTTGCTCATCTGATACAAACTCACCTCCCCTCAAGAGGCTGTGCATCATTTTCCTCATCTGGAAAGTGGGGTTGTGGGGGCGAGCAGGAGCACACCAGTACCCAGGGCTTCAGCCATCTCTTCTGCACCCCCAGGTGTTCAAATCGCG
>NW_011476611.1:8696-13397 GCF_000754665.1 Bison bison bison | reverse complement strand
AGCCCATGGCGCTCGGCTCCAGCCTGCTGGAGTACACCCCCTCCTCGAGGCTCTCGCCGCTGGAAGCCTGCGCCCATAGCTTCTTCGATGAACTGCGATGTCCTGGAACCCAGCTCCCCAACAACCGCCCGCTCCCCCCGCTCTTCAATTTCAGTCCTGGCGGTGAGAGCCCAGCCTGGGATCTGGGGTGCTGGAGGGGCAGCCAGAGACGGCAAAGAGCTTGGTGTGGAAGACCGGAGTAGAGAGCTAAGTGTGGGCTGCAAGACAGTCCTGGGGCTCAGAAAATACACCCCTGATGCAGGGAGACCCCAACCCACCTCATCTGCACTCTGCGATCTCCCGTGTTAGGCTCCTTCCAGTTTTATTTAAAGCGTTCAGTGGCTACACATGTCTTTATCTGGTGCCCCTTTCTAACCGGGACTGGGTTGCCAGGTGCCCTGTCCCCTGACTAGACATGTCCATTCCTGTCTCTAGAACTCACCATCCAACCATCTCTCAATGCCATCCTCATCCCTCCTCACTTGAGGTCCCCGGCGGGCACTGCCTCCCTCACCCCGTCCTCACAAGGTAAGTTGGGGGCCATCTCCTGTGCAATAAAGCTGCATTTCTCAGTGTATGGGGGGGAGGGTTTGTTCTCACAGCCCCTGAGTTTACTGCAGATATGCAGAAATTGTTGACAGAAAGCCATGTTTCCCATGTGAATGGGCACCTTTGTAAGGCATTATTGCCTGTATTTTGTGTTCAGATGCAAACTGGAAAATGAAAGACATACATCTGGTCTGCACAAACAAATAGTTAAATTTGTTCCTCCCATTTAAAAATGAGAGCTATTTTATGTGCAAATCCAGATTTCCTGTTTCTCTTGGGGAAGAAAATCAGACTGGGCAGCAGTGGGCCTGCCTCTGCTCAGGGTGGTCCTGCCAGCTGGCGCTGAGGTCCAGCTGCCCCCTGTGCTAAGGGGCTTCGCTCCCTTGTGAGTCACTTGGTGACCAACCTGGCCCTTTGGCGTCTGAGTTTGAAACCCTCGACCTAAAGTGACAGCTTTCGGTTTCTAATGTAGCATCTCACACCAGCTTCCTGCCTTGGGGTGGCGGGGTGGCGGTGGGGGGCCAACAGGCCCAAGTTAACCATTTGCTCTTCCCCGCCCCTCAGCTTTAAGTGAGGCTCAGACCAGCTCGGACTGGCAGTCGACCGATAACACAGCCACCCTCACCAACTCTTCCTGAGGGCGCCACCAACTACCCTTCCATCTTGGAGCCCTGTGTGGGGCTGGGAAGGGGGGCCATAGCCCACCAAGTTCCTGCCCTGACTGGGCCCCTAGACTAGAGGGCAGAGGTAAACGAGTCCCCACCCCACCCCCTAGTCCCTCCCTCACCAGCCTCACCCCTGTGGTAGGCTTTTTAAGAGGATTTTAACTGGTTGTGGGGAGGGAAGAGAAGGAAGGACAGGGGATGGGGGGCATGAGGACCTCCCACCCCCTCAGCCCCCACCCTCCCCCCAGGTCTCCGCCTCCTCCAACCCCCTCACCTACTGTGTCCCTTGTAAATAGAACCAGACCAGCCCCTCTCCTCCTCTTCCCTCCCCTCGCCCCCGGGTGTAAATAGATTGTTAAAATTTTTTTCTTAAAGAAAATGTCGATTCGCACCGTCCAACCTGGCCCCTTCCCCTCCTACAGCTGTGTCCCTGCTCCTGTCCTCTGCCCCTAAGGCCTCCTCCCTCCTCTCCCCACCCTGGAGGGCAGGGGCAGTGGGGGAGCTCCTGATGTCTTAGTTTTCACAGTAAGGTTTGCCTGTGTACAGACCTCCGTTCAATAAATTATTGGCATGAAAACCTGCTTCCTGTCTAGACACCTGTTTTCACAGAGGTGAGGTGGGGCTTGCGAGGGGGCGGGGCGCTGGGACAGAGTGGGCTGCGTCTCAGGCAGGGGAGCAGGTGCAGTGAACCCAGGCTGGCCCAGGCCTCCTGTGCCTCAGCTCTGTGCACGTGGTGAGCCGCGTCTGGCTTATCCACCACAGCACACATCATCTGCTTCTACTTAGGGAGGGAAGCACCGTCATTCCCAGGTGACTGGTGAAAGAGCTGGCCATCAGATAAGTCAGGGCCACAGAATGTAAGTGGCAGAGTCAAAGTTTGAATGAAGGGCTCCCTATATCATAGCCTGAGCTACCTGCCGCTTAAGGGGGACACAGGGTGATGAGGGGGGTCACTTGGGCCAAAACAACCTTGATACAGACTCTTGGTGGCCATGGATGGGGGCAGAGGAGCCGTTTCCAAACCCTAGCAGAGAGCCCCAAGCCTTCATTGCTGTCTTAAACAGGACCCTACTGTGCCCACCTCTAGGGATGGTGGGAAGTGACACGTTTGGGAAGGTTGTTGCAGAGGGCCTGATTTTTCTCCTTGCTTTGTAAACATGCTGGGGCCAGATGGTGGGGCTGTGGCAGAGTGAAATGGCATCTCCTCCACATGGTGCCAATGGTAGCGAAGGCAAGAGGCCCTAGAGAGGAGCAACTGAACTATCCAGTACTGGACTCCATTTGTGAAATGGGAGAGTTCCGAACACACCCCTGAGGGTGTTCAGGGACTGTTCCTATGGTATCTGCGCTCTGCTATCTCGTGAGGTGAGCACCAGGGGCATCTGTATACTGACGGCCCAGAGCAAACCCTGCCCCTCCCTGCTCAGCACCATCAGCTGTCACCTTGTTCACAGGATGAACACCGAGAGCAGGTGGACTGGATGAGGGAAGGAAGGGTCTGGACAAGGGGCTGAACTTGGGTTCCTGGGGGCCCCTGCCTGCTGCTCACACCAGTGGGTCATGAGGTTCCCAAGGGTGTCCCTACACCCTCCGCCCACCTCCCTGGCCTCTGTCCAGGTCTGGCCCCATCCTCTCCTTCCCGGCCCATCTTCAGCTTCCTCCTTGCCCCACCCTGATGGATGCCAAAGAGCCCTAACCCCAGAGAGAACCCTCACCCCATCCCACCCCCTGCACTTCCCTAACTTCTAAGGCTGGTTTTCAAGGCCTTCCCAGGTCTAGACTTCCCCCAACCCCCACCTCATCACCCCTCCTTCGCCTGGCCTCCCTCCCGGACACCTCAGCCACAGCCTGTCCTGCCGCACCTGTCCAAGCACCTCGGTCTAGAGGCCCGAGAGGAGCCTGCCCCAAGTGATCTGCTTTCTTCTGGACAGCAGAGCACTATCAGCCCCACATAACCTCGGAAAACGTTGGGGATTCCTTCCTGCTCCCAAGACCTTTTTATCTTTTGCGGCCCCTTAAGTCCAGTCACTTTCCCTGCGGTTACACTGACTCCTCTGAGCCGCCGCCCCCTGTACTGGTTTCAGGTCACAGGCACTCAACAGCACTGGTTACAGATGTGGGCTGAAAGCACCACCTGGATTCAAATCCCGGCTGACGCCTCTGCCCAGCTCTGAGACCTTGGATAAGTCTGTCCCTATTTCCTTGGGATAACATTGGGATGGCCTCACAGGCCTGCTGGGATCACATACACGCACAGTGCTAACTGCAGCGCCTACCCATGGCTGGGCAGCGGAATGCCTGCTGTCACTGTCATCAGTAACTGGACAACCTCCGAGTGCACCGAGAACTCAACGTCTCATGGTGGTGTCTGCCTGTAGTATTTCCTTCCTCTTCTACAAGCAGATGTTTGCCTTTTCAAGGACTATCTCCTCTAGAAGTCTCTGACCCCCGATCTACCATGGAGGTTTGTTTCCTGCTCCGGGCTCCTACTGTCCCTACACCTCCCCACTGCCGCCCTGGGGACCCTGGGGCTGAAGTGTGCCTGCCCCGCCTCAGGCACCGCAGACGCCTGACTCGTCTTTGGGCCCCAGCACACAGAGGGTGGGTCTTACGACACCCAGGCTCAATAAATCAACAAGACACTCAGGGAACAAGGCCATCTGTACTTGGGTGTGTTCCTCCAACCCCTGTGTATGGCTCTTGGGGCACAGCCCCTGTCTTGACTCATGTCTGGGTCTCCAGTATCACCCATCTGCAGCTGAATACCCATCTTTCAGCTGGAAGTGAGATGAAAGAAGCCCAGAGAAGTCAAGTACCTTCTTCCACCAGGCAGAGCCAAATGCAGGGATCCCAGAGTCCAGGGAAGGCAAGGGTAGGGGCGGGCGGTGGAGAACAAGCAGAGGACCTGAAGAGGAATGTGACAGTGCCCAGCAGAGACCTGGCAGATGGTCGGGGCTCAGGAAAGGTTACCTGACATTCCTAGGCACCAGGGTGACACGGAGCGAAGAGTCTTGGAGAACCCCACTTTGCAACGCAGTAGGGTGGCTTAGGACACATTGTATGGTGTCTCAGAGCTTCAGTGTCCCCTCAGGCAGAGAAAGGTGACACCTGATGGGGCCGTTCTGAAGAGTCAGTAGGGAAGAGGCCAGGATGGATGCTGGCACCCAGTGGGCACCAAAGTGGCTTGTCAGGGGGTGATCCCCTTCTCCCCAGAGGTGCCCATACTTGTTTTGCAACCAAATTTTTTTATTGTTGATCTTTAACTGTGTCACATGAAGGCTGTGTCCAACTGCAACAGCCCACTTGCTTCAGAGGCCCCCAGGGCTGCCTGGCATAGCTGCAGCGTGTCTGCAAGGGCCAGTGGCTGGGACGTCTCAATGATGGCAATGGTCTCCCCGAGCTCGGTGCACATGATCGTCTGCTGAGGCTCGGGGGGTGGGGGCGGGGC
>NW_011476611.1:8262-8578 GCF_000754665.1 Bison bison bison | reverse complement strand
CCATGGCACGGAACCAGCGGCCACAGGTCCCGCAGTAGTAGGGGCTCTTGTTGTAGAGTCCAGTGATGGGAAGGCGAGGCGCGCGGGCAAATGCCACTGGCCGCAGGTGCAGTCTCCGGTGCTGCTGCAGGTTAGAGCTCTGTGTGAAGCGCTTACCACAGTCCAGGCACTGGTAGGGACGCACGCCTGTATGGGTCAGCTGGTGGCGGCTGAGGTTGGCCAGAGAAGCGAAAGTCTTGCCACAGGCATGGCACTGGAAGGGCCTCTCGCCCGTGTGTGTCCGGAGATGGTTGCGCACGTGGACCAGCTTCTTGAA
>NW_011476611.1:3832-5968 GCF_000754665.1 Bison bison bison | reverse complement strand
AAGTGCAGGGATTTTAACTTTTGAACTTCCCTCTATGTGCCCCCTATCTCCCTCTATTGGTGTAGGCTCAACCCAACCCAGGCCCCTTCACACAATGGGGTACAGAGTCCTTCAGACTGCCCCCACGCACGCCTCAGTAGTAATTTTCCAAATATAATCCCCACCATCTCCATTTCTTCTTCAACTCATCTGTTAGTGCCAGAGTTCAGCTTTCAGGTGTGCACACAAAAGTTTCTGCACCTTTTAGCATGTGGGATCTGCCCCCGACCAGGGGTCGAACCTGCCCCCTCCACTAGAAGCACGGAGTTATAACCTGTATTGCCAGGGAAGTCCCTCCTTGGGGGTTTTTATGGTATCCTGTGCCACCTCCATTATCATAAATATCATAAACTTGGGACAGAGTTAAAAATGTTAAGCTCCCAGAGGTCTCATCACAATAGGCACTGAGTATATTTGCTGAATGAATAATGCTCCTTTCAGGAAGTGAGGCTCTGAGAATTTAAGGGTCTCTGTGCACATTCCACTTTTCCCACCAGACCAGCCCTCCTATTAAACTGTGAATTCCCACAATAACAAGGCCCATCACTGGGCCCTGCTATCAGCTGGTGTCCAATATATCCTCCTTGCGTAAATGATTCATTAAAAGCCCAAGAGCTAACTTTTTGACTCCTTCCCTAATTTTGAGTTGCCCGGGGCCCTGGCACACAAAAGCCATTCAACAACGGATCTTCCCGGAAACCAGGGGCCTGAGAGTTCAACTTTTCATTGTTTACAGCTCTGGTGCCAAAAGAGAATTCCCCTTTAGCGAGGCCCAGCGCCTGGTGCAAGGCTTTTACACAGGAGGCACCCAGTAAATGTGTAAAAAGACCCGAAGTGTGGACTTTCCTAGTCAACATTTCCCATTTCCCAATCTTGGATTGTGAACTACTGAGGAGAAAGATGGGTTTATTTAGGGAATCAACAAAAGTCCTTCAAAAAAGAGCCCCCCAGGGGTCTGGAAGTTCAACTTTTCTGAGACACAACCCTTTTCTCTGACCAAACTTATCAACACCGCAGCCTGAGAGAGCCCTGCAAACAGCGGGGGGCCTGCACGCCACAGGCGCTCAGTCAACACTACAGGGCACCGAGGAAGGAGCGCTCTTTCCACTCCGCGCCGCTCCCGCCCTAGCGCAGGCCCCAAAGCTCCTCGACCCTCGGTGTCCCCTTCGTTCTCCCTCCGCCCTCTCCGTATGCCCAGCGTTCTCTTCCCCGGCCCGCCCCGGGGCGCCCTCACCCGTCTCTCTCACCTCCTGCAGCCCCCGCCGCTCTTGACACAGACCCTCAGTTCCAGGCGTGCGGGACCCCTCACTATTCACACCTCCCATTGGGCGGCTCCCTTACCCGTGACAGCCAATCAGAGCCGAAAGCGGAAGGCACGCGCCCTTGCGCCTGCGCGTGGACGCTCAGGCGGGGCTCGGCGAGTTTCTCCACGCACGCAACTGTGCCCTGTGGGCGGGGCTCCGGGCTCGGAGAAGCGCCTGCGCAGTTCTCCTGGGTAGCTCTACCGCCAAGTCTGAAAGTTGAGTGGAAAGAAATGGCATCACGGGAAAGCAAGGGACCCTGGAGTGGACTGGGTGGCAAGAGACCTTAACAGAAGTGTAATTTTATAGCTGAAGAGACCGAACATGCCTGAGAGCACAACTTTGGAGTCAAACACACTTGGGGTATTTCCCATCTGTGGGCCTCACTTTTACTCCTGAATAAAATGGGCTTGAATCAAATCTACCTCAAAGGCTGTTGAGGGGGTTGGATGAAATCAATCAGGTAGAAGCACTCAACACAGGGCCTGATATAATGCGGATGCTCACTATAACCCATCTAACCTGGACATAGTCCTTCCCTGTTTGTAAAATTGCTTTCCCTTCCCTCCCACTCTTCGGTGAATTTAATGATATTCACTTATTGGACGCCTACTGTGTGTCTGGCCCAGGACTGGGTTTCGAGAGGTGACAATTGCCATAAGAGAGGGGATTCCCTGGTGACTCAGAGGGTAAAGAGTCTGCCTGCAATGCGGGAGACCTGAGTTAGATCCCTGGGGTGGGAAGATCCCCTGGAGAAGAAAATGGAACCCCCCCCCCCAAAAAAAAAAAAAAGGCA
>NW_011476611.1:0-806 GCF_000754665.1 Bison bison bison | reverse complement strand
TGTCTAGATCTCAAGAGGAAAACATTCTAGGAATAGGGAAAGACAGACTGTCTAGTCCTGAGGTGGGACTGAGTTTGGCACTATCTGAGGCCAATGTGGCAGGAGCAGAGATGGAAATAAGGGCAGAGAGTAGTTGAGAAGCCGTGTCACACAGGAGCTTGCAGATAACACAGCTGGAATTCAGATCCTGCTAGTTTGTCTCCAGAGTTAATGCCCTTAACCCTTGTAAGGGAAGGACTCCTAGAGCAGTCCCGAGCAGGTGAGGAGCCCCTTGTGTGCTGAGGCTGTGAGCTGTTGAGCCCTTGGCTGGGTTACTGGAGGTGCTGTGGCTAGTTTGGGGAGGGCGTTTGTGAACTTCCCTGTCTAGGGTAAGCCCATGGGGTTTGGATAACCAGGAGAAGGGTAACCTTAAGGCAGAACTGACAGCATTTTGGGAAAAATGTGTCTGGAGGTCAGGCTCTGGAAGAGAAGATTTGGGGAGCTTGCAGGGGCCTGCCTACTCCTTAGGGCCTCAGGGAGACCCGGGGTGGTTGGGAGCGCGTAGGCAGCGTTGCCTGAATCCTGACCATAACTCAGCTTACAGAATAGCTCTGACAGTTGGTGCTGCTATAGACATGGATTGGGTGGCCCCAGGAGGTGATGAGTCTGCTATCCTGGGAGGCACGGAGCAGTTACTGGGCTGGAGGTGTTTGAGGAGGAGTGGCTGTCTGGGCTTTGACCTCTGGGGAACTCAGGCACCCTGTGGGGCAGGCTTTCATCTTTGGGGGGAGGGGTGAGAATTGGAGGCTGGGCCTGGGAGAGGCTGG
>NW_011476610.1:9462-11705 GCF_000754665.1 Bison bison bison | reverse complement strand
AACTGACCGACTTTCTGCTCTGACTAATAATAAAAGTCTCTATTAAGGCTTGAGAACTGATGTGTGGTGACTCAGAAAACGATAAATGAGGAAGTGGGATAAGAGATTTTTCTTCCTTTATGTATATTCAGACCTACCCTCTAAGTGACAGTTTAACAAGGTTGGTTACTGTTATGTTTATCTGCTCTGTGCTCAGCCGCTCACTTGTACCCAACTCTTTGGAACCCCACAGACTGTAGCCCGCCAGGCTCCTCTGTCCATGGGGCTCTCCAGGCAAGAACACTGGAGTGAGTTGCCATTTCCTCCTCAGAGGGATCTTCCAGACTCAGGGATCGAACCCACAACCCCTGTGGCTCCTGAACTGGCAGGCGGATTCTTTACCACTGAGCCACCTGGAATCCTATTGTGTTTATAGATGTGCTGAACACATAGGACTGATACATGCCTCCCACGTAAGGCTGCGTTTGCACCTGCAAGCCAGACTCTTTAGAATATGACCAAAAGGTTGACAGAGAAGTGCTGGAGTGTGTCTTATCTGTCACACCCTACTCTGGAGAAATTCCTCTGGTATATGTATAGCTTTCAAAGAATCATACACATTTAAATCTCAAGGGCTTTTTGTGCATCAACCCGATTTAAAATCTGTTTCAAGGCTGCTGGCCGACAGAGGTGATTTTTCATGCAGTTGGCTGGAATTTCCCACTTTTATCTGACGGAGAGAATAAAAAACACTTGGAATACGGGATATCCTGTTCCAGTGTGTTCTCAATGGATCCCTCAGTTACAAGGTTTTCTCTGTGGAAATTCTGGCTTTTCCAGGTTCTTTTCATTTTGGGAATTTATATAACCCACTGGATTGGAAATAGAGAAAGAAACACATGTGTTTTGGGAAGGAAGCAGTCAGGAAGTAAAGCCATTGTTTAAAAAATGGAGAGCTGGGTGTTATAAATATGAGCTTTAGCAGTATCAAGTAGAATTGACAGATTTTCCACTTCCAGTTTTGTTGTTGTTTCCTGGCCTTATCAAATATTTCAATGCAATATTCTGTTACAATTACAAAAAAAAATATGATTCTTCTGATTTTATCTGTTTTCCCTGCCATTTAAAAACAGAAGATCCATTTTTAGTTTATGGCTGTGAAGAGGGAGACGGTGGTTCAGATCTGGCCCACTGGGCTTAGGTTATAGATTTTGACCTACAGGGTTTGTTAAAAATTTATTTTTTTGATTTATGTTTTTTTTAATCTTTTGGCCGCACTGCCCAGCATGTGGCATCCTAGCTCCCTGACCAGATACTGAAGCCGCACTCCCTGCATTGGCACTGAGGTCTTTGGGTTGTTAAAAGGCCAATGCTGCACCTCCACCCCAGGGTTCCCCATTCCGTGGGACAAGGTGGTGTTCTGAGAAGTGCCCTTCTAACAGGCTCCGTGGTGGGTTCCACCCCCATCCGAATGGTGGAGGAAGATTAACAATCAAAACCAAGTAGCTTGTGAGCCATCTCTTGCTCAAAGGAGTGGTGTTTCTGCTGCAATTCCCCGTGTGCTGGTATCACATACAAATGCTCTCCTTTAACCGAGTCAGTTGCCAACATTTGCAAATTGGGACATTTACGGAAAAAATGTGACTATGCCGAAAAATGCAGAAAACAGATGACGTGGGCCATCATTTTCCACGTGGTGAGCCCTGATGTCAAGTCAAGATGGCCCCGTGAATCAGCCTGTAGAGTGTCTCCATGGTCTTCACCTCGTCTGTCACTCACATCCTTAACTCCTCTGGCCCTGTGACCATTTGTCCTTCCAGTTCCTAGAAGACAGAGGATGAGATGGGTGGACGGCATCACCGACTTCATGGGCCTGAGTGAGCAAGCTCCAGGAGTTGGTGATGGACAGGGAGGCCTGGCGTGCTGCCGTCCATGGGGTTGCAAAGGGTCAGACGCGATTGAGCAACTGAACTGGCTGACTAACTGCTTTACCTGCTGAGTGGATGACTCTAACTTATAGCAGAGAAATTAAATTTAAATGACACCGAATTTGTGTTGCCCACTTAGCCATACACCCACTATGTATAGTATATCACACACACACACAAAATGTACATATATATATAACATGTGTGTATTTTATATGTATGTGCATATATATTTTTTCAGTCGTGTCCAACTCTTTGCAACCCCATAGACTGTAGCCTACCAGGCTCCTCTATCCATGGGATTTTCCAGGCAATAGTACTGGAGTGGATTGCCAT
>NW_011476610.1:6687-8363 GCF_000754665.1 Bison bison bison | reverse complement strand
AAAAAAAAAAAAACAAGTTACAGAAACAACTCACGAAAAAATAGAACTATAAACCTACAGAAAAATCATGATCAGTGATGGTTTTAATCCCTATGATATTATGAAACTGTATGATATATGCTGCTGATATATGCTGCTCTGTAATACACATATAAATTACAAAGCAGTTTATGTTAGCTACACTTTATGTGTGGGGCAGGGTATGTATACATATATATAAATTCATGTATGAGAGTTACATATTTTGTTGTTGTTCAGTCCCTAAGGTTTTCCCTACTCTTTTGTGACCCTATGGACTGTAGTGCACCAGGCTCCTCTGTCCATGGGATTCTCCAGGCCAGAATACTGGAGTGGGTTGCCATTTCCTCCTCCAGGGGATCTTTCTGACCCAGGGATCAAATCCACGTCCCCTGCATTGGCAGGTAGATTCTTTTTCTGCTGAGCCATCTGGGAAGCCCTATTCTCATATATATGTATAAGTAAAACAAAGAGCGTATTTTAGATGTACTTATTTATAACGTATGAATTAAGCAGTGGTGATGTATATATCAATGCATATGTAATGCATTATATACATATAATGTATATGTAATATACACAGGTATAATGTATATCACCATTGTTTTAATCCATATAATGTTTCAAAAGTACATCAAAAATATTCTCTTTAATAAAAACAAAAAATTATCTTTGTAATGTATATATGTAGCATATATGTACAGAGTATATAGACCATAAGTGTTTCACATTTTTCATATGTATTCGGTTGGCCAAAAGGTTTGTGTTTTTCTACCAACAGTCCATGGGGTCACAAAGAGTCGGACATGACTGAGCGACTAACATGCCACGTTTCATTCCATTTCGCTGCCTTCAAGGAGACAGCATATTTAGACCCCATTGTGGGGGCTCAACTTCTTTCTGGACTTGATAGACCAAAGGCACAGGGATTTTCTCCCCCCCAGGAATCCTGGCATCTTGTACTGTTCACAAGACTCCGGACTGTCATGTTGGTCTGTGAAAGGACAGGCAAATGCCTTGAGGATGTTTGGAAGGAGGGGCATGTGGTTGATAGTGCTAACACTTGGAATGAAGGGAATAGCCATATTTCAGAGTCCACATGCAAAGAATATCATATGGCAGCTTTGTCTCTTTCTGACTTCCTTGACTTCAGTTCAGTCGCTCAGTCGTGTCCGACTCTTTGCGACCCCATGAATCACAGCACACCAGGCCTCCCTGTCCATCACCAACTCCCAGAGTCTACCCAAACTCATGTCCTTTGAGTTGATGATGCCATCCAGCCATTTCTTCCTCTGTCGTCACCTTCTCCTACCCTCAATCTTTCCCAGCATCAGGGTCTTTTCCAATGAGTCAGCTCTTCACATCAGGTGGCCTAAGTATTAGAGTTTCAGCTTCAGCATCAGTCCTTCCAATGAACACCCAGGACTGGCCTCCTTTAGGATGGACTGGTTGAATGTCCTTCCAGTCCAAGGGACTCTCAAGAGTCTTCTCCAACATCACAGTTCAAAAGCATCAATTCTTCTGCACTCAGCTTTCTTCACAGTCCAACACTCACATCCATACATGACCACTGGAAAAACCATAGCCTTGACTAGATGGACCTTTGTTGGCAAAGTAATGTCTCTGTTTTTTAATATGCTGTCTAAGTTGGTCATAAC
>NW_011476610.1:4410-6587 GCF_000754665.1 Bison bison bison | reverse complement strand
TGACTTAGGCTGATGATTTGATTCAATATTAAAAAAAAAAAAAAGAAACAGGATCTACTGTATAGCACAGGGCACTCAACACTTTGTCATGACCTATATGGGGAAGCAATCTTAAAAAAGAGTGAATGTATGTATGTGTATAAACTGATTCACTTGGCCACACCCCTGAAACCAACACAGCACTATAAATCAACTGCACTCCCATCCAAAACAAAAATTTTAAGAAAGGAATGACGGGAAGACAGTGGAGACGTCACACATTTCCTTTCTCTAGCCTGCTTCAGTTAAGAACACCCTGCAAAGAGCTTCTGTGGTTTAATGCAATTTCTCTTTCATCTAATCTTGAAGGCATTTCTGGCGCGTGTATGTGTGGAAAGTATAAATTCTCTCTTTCGCTTTCAAGGCAGTAGATGTGCTTACGGTGCCCAGATAAATAACTGTAAATGGATTCTTCATCGGGAGAGAATTGTCAAAGTGATGGCCCAGAATTCTGAACAAAGATTCTGAACGCTCAAATAGGCCGTCATCAAATTCACCATGTCTAAGTGATGTATAATTAGGCTATATTTTCCCAGGACAAAAGCAATGGGTTCTGAAAAGGAAATTTTAAACTTTTGCTTTAAACACATAAACACTGAAAATGACTATGTTTTCATTTAAACCTTGGTGAGGTTTTACTGACAGACATTTTTGTGCCCTATAAGCCCAAAGACCTTCAGGGAAAATGCTATTTTTTTTTTTCTCTGCATGCTTTTAACCATTCTTGACAATTTTCACTTTGCTTGCAAATCTACCCTCAAGAATTCCACCAGCTCACTCCATCTAAGTGTTGACAGTTTGGATAAGTCTTACGAGAAAGTGAGCAAAAGTCTCAATTCAGCATACAAATCATCACCTTGCTTACTTGACCCTGAGATGCAAAGAACAAAGCCTATGGTTCAACTGAATTTGTTGCTGCTGTTCAGTCGCTCAGTTGTGTCTGACTCTTTGTGACCCCATGGACTGCAAGGTTTCCCTGTCCTTCATCTTCCGGAGTTTGCTCAAACTCATGTCCATTGAGTCGGTGATGCCATCCAACCATCTCATCCTCTGTTGCTGCCTTCTCCTCCTGCCCTCAATCTTTCCCAGCATCAGAGTCTTTTCCAATGAGTCAGTTCTTTGCATCAGGTGGCCAAAGGATTGGAGTTTCAGCTTCAGCATCAGTCCTTCCAATGAATATTCAGGATTGATTTCCTTCAAGACTGACTGGTTTGATATCCTTGTTGTTCAAGGAACTCTCAAGAGTCCTGAATTGATCACATTTAAATGGCTCAGATAGTAAAGAATCTTCCTGCAATGTGGGAAACCCCGGTTCAATTGCTGGGTCGGGAAGGTCCCCTGGAGAAGAGACTGGCAACCCACTCCAGTAATCTTGCATGGAGAATGATGGCAAGCAAGTTCATAGGCTTCATAAGATTCCCAAGGGCTCCCATCTGGGCTTCCCTGGTGGCTCAGCTGGTAAAGAATCTGCCTGCAATGCGGGAGACCTGGGTTTGATCACTGGGTTGGGAAGATCCCCTGGGGAAGGGAATGCCAACCCACTCTAGTATTCTTGTCTGGAGAAGCCCATGGACAGAGGAGCCTGGTGAGCTACAGTCCATGGGGTTGCAAAGAGTTGGACACGACTGAATGACTAACACACATACACACACCCCGAAAAAGGCTGAGTGCCTGGGGAAGTGATAACGCGTTTAAACACTTTCTGTGTCCTCTCAACACCCAGGAAATATCCTCACGGTCAGCACCACGTGCAGGCAAGGGAGGAATTCATTCCGTGGAGACAGTGTGTTCTGGGCTTCTCAAACTCTCCTGTGCCTTGAGTCCCTGGAGATGTCACTGCAAGGAGCATTTGGATTCAGCAGCTTTCGGGCAGAACCTGAGAGCATCTCCAGTGCTCTCTCTCCAGGGATGCTAGAAGCTTGTCCATGTTTGGACCATACTTTCTGTGGCAAGACTCTCCTGAATAGACTTCAACCGTGGAGTGTGGTATTCATTCATGCTCCTGCTGAGCTGCTGAGTCTTGTCTGACACTTTTCCACCTGGACAGTAGCCCACCAGGCTCCTCTGTCCATGGGATTCTTCACTGGAGTGGGTTGCCATGCCCTTCTCCAGGAGATCTTTCTGACTCTGGGATCGAA
>NW_011476610.1:0-640 GCF_000754665.1 Bison bison bison | reverse complement strand
AAACCACTGGGAAATAAAGGCGTTTTTCTACTGTTTTTAATCTTCAGCTAGAAAGGGTAGTGGAGGAGAAACTCTGAATTCCTGTTAACTGTTATAAATGAAGGCTGTCTTTGGGGCTTTTAACCCCAAAGTCTGCTTCCTACATATTTTGGATTCCAGGGCCTCTCATCTTTAAGAATAGTCTCCGTTCAGTCGACTGAGCATCTCCTAGAATCTGCATTTCAAGCACAAGACCAGGAACTAAGTTTATCTGAAATGATTGACATCTGAAAGAAACTCAACAAGGACACATCTCTGGACCAGCCATGAAAACTATCTGGCCCTCTCGGTATGTACCATGCATTCAGATTCCGTGTAGGTGTGTTAATACACATCCTTTGTTTTTCTCTTTTGGACTTAATTCACCCTCTTTGACACCCACATCTCTGTGAGTGACCCAATTTAACTCTTTTTTTTGTGGCTCAGAAATATTCCATCATATGTATGTACATCCTAAAGGAGATCAGTCCTGACTAGTCATTGGAAGGACTGATGATGAAACTGGAGCTCTAATCCTTTGGCCACCCGATGCAAACAGCTGACTCATTGGAAAAGACCCTGATGCTGGGAAAGATTGAAGGTGGGAGGAGAAGGGGATGAC
>NW_011476609.1:17482-18944 GCF_000754665.1 Bison bison bison | reverse complement strand
GTATATATATATCCCCACCCTTTTCAGTCTCCTTCCCCACCAACCCCCATCCCATCCCTCTAGGTCATCACAGAGCAGCAGGCTGAGCTCCCTGTGCTATACATCAGCCTCCCACGAGATGTCTGGCTTACACACAAAAATGTATATATGTCAGTGCTGCTCTCAGTTCATCATCTCCTTTCCTCCCCATGTCCAAGAGTCTGTTCTTTACAGCTGCACCTCTGCTCCTGACCCGGAAACAGGTTCATCTGTACCGTTCTTCTAGATGCCACACACATGCATTGATGTCTCCCAGCAGTCCCACTCCTGGGCACATGCCCTGAGAACAATCATAACTCCAAAAAGACATGTGAACCCCAGTGTTCAATGCAGCAGTATTTATAGTAACCAGGAAACCGAAGGGCTTCCCAGGTGGCAACCTTGGTAAAGAATCCACCTGCAATTCAGGAGACATAAGTGATGCGAAGACCATCCTGGGTCGGGAAGATCCCCTGGAGAAGGAAATGGCAATGCATTCTCGTATTCTTGCCTAGACAATCCCATGGACAGAGGAGGCTAATGGGCTACAGTCCGTGGGGTTGCAAAGAATCGGACACGACTGAGGGACTTAACACAAGACATGCAAGCAACCTCAATGTCCATTAACGGATGAGTGGTTAAAGAACATATGCTTTGTATATACAATGGAATACTACTCAGCCATGAAAAGGAACGAAATTCGGTCATTTGTAGAGACGTGGATGGACCTAGACACGGTTATACACAGTGAACTGACATTCTTTTTAAACCATGAAAAGCATAGCTGTTTAACCTAACTTGATTTTCAAGCCATCTGTCCTTGGCTTCTGTGTGTTGTATTCGTGGAAAATAATTTCAAAAGAATTCTGAGTTCTTTTGTTGGAAAGAGAAAGCCTAGTTTAATTTTATTTTACTGTAAAAAGATTGATAGCATGCATAATCACCTACAAGACCAACATCATCTACTAGCTGATATGTTATCTACTGGCTTTGCAAACCTTTTATAAAACTGTACTTCCTACATGAAAATAGCACTTTGGTTCAGTTTGCAAATCTGAGAAGGAAGGAAATTAATGTACATTCCATTTGAGTATGCTTTCCTTGGTGGCTCAGTCAGTGAGGAATCTGCCTGCAACGCAGGACACCACCTGTAATGCCGGAGACCCAGGTTAGTCTCTGGGTCAGGAAAATCCCCTGGAGAAAGAAATGGCAACTCACTCCTGTATTCTTGCCTGGAGAATCCCATGGACAGAAGAACCTGGCAGGCTACAGTCCATGGGGTCACAAAGAACTGGACAGGACTTGGAAGAAAAACAAGCTGGAATCAAAATTGCCTGGAGAAATATCAATATCCTCAGATATGCAGATGACACCACCCTTATGGCAGAAAGTGAAGAGGAACTCAAAAGCCTCTTGATGAAAGTGAAAGTGGAGAGTGAAAAAG
>NW_011476609.1:10240-14943 GCF_000754665.1 Bison bison bison | reverse complement strand
GAGAGCTTAAGTCCAAGGTTATCAGCCCAGTTGTCCCACTAACTGCGATTGGAGGAAGATCCTGTTGTTTCTCTCCTAGCAATTTTAAGAACAGAGTTTTAACTCATTACCTTTATATTTTGTAAGAAAAATGTCTCTTAGACCAAGTGTCAGAAATGTGGCTTCAATCCAGTTAGCATCATATAAGCAAATAAAGAGGTTGTTAAGACATAACTTGCTTCAGAGGATGAGATGGTTGGATGGCATCACTGACTCAGCGGACATGAGTCTGGGCAAACTGCAGGAGATACTCAAGGACAGGGAAGCCCGGCGTGCTGCAGTCCATGGGGTCTCAAAGAGTCGGACATGACTGAGTGACTGAAGAAAAATAAATTTGCTTTCAAAGCCCAGCAGACAGGGAAGGAACATGTATATGCTTCCCACACAGCAATATTTGATAGTCTGCACAATCATTATTTCAAGAATGAACAAGGACTTCCCTGGAGGTCCAGTGGCTAAGACTCTTTGCACCCAATACAGAGGACCCAGGTTAAATTCCTGGTCAGGAAACAAGGTCCCACATGTCTCAACTAAAGATCCCGCATACAGTGAAGACCTGATGCTGCCAAATAAATGAACACTAAAAAATGAAACCAAACAAACAAAAAACATTCACACCATTGAATAAAGCCAATCATCTTATCTAGCTGATACCTTTAGGTTCAATGGACAGGAACTTGGTCAAACTCCGGGAGATACTGAAGGACAGGAAAGCCTGGCATGCTGCAGTTCATGGGGTCTCAAAGAGTCAGACGTAACTTGGCGACTGAACAACCTTTAGGTTATAGTCATTTCTTTGCTGTTATTATCCAGATGATATTTGAGGGTTACAAATACCTTTAGAGACCAAATAAACAGTCGAAAAACATTTTCACTGTAACCAGCTGTTTTGGTGGGTTTCCCCGGTAGCTCAGATGGTAAAGAATCTGCCTGCAGTGTAGGAGACCCGGATTCGATCCCTGGGTTGGGAAGATCCCCTGGAGAAGGGAATGGCAACCCACTCCAGTATTCTTTCCTGTATATTTTTGGTCCCATTCTCTAAGCTCTACCCAATGACATTCTTATGAGTGTGTTTGAGTACATTTCTCTATAATTAAGTACCTAAAAATGGGAGTTTAGTACCATAAAATTTACCACCACAAATTTACTCACCACCAAAACTCCCTGCCCTTTCTCTCAGGCTTCCCTAATAATAAGATTGCATTTAATAGCTTGCTCTTGTGTGTGTGTTTTTAATGCCAGCTGTTCTGCCATTTATTGAAACAAGAATATGCCATCAATTGTAATCTTTGCAAATAACAAAACAGCTTGGTGATTGCCCCAAAGCATTAAAATGTTAAAATGGTATATTAGATCATCTTTTTTTTTTTTTCAAGCATGGCCTATAGCCTAGAATTTTATGCCTGTGTAATTCTTTGTGGAAGCAAATTAGAAATAGAAGGTAGGATTTATCTGGTACACAGTTAATGAGTATCATTTTAGATGGCAGCTATTCTTAAAAACATGATCCTATATTAAGAGATTAGAGTATCACTCTGTCTTGATGGACCTTAAAAGCGATTTCACTTCCATCATCTTTATGACAATCATGATGCTCTTTGTCTTTCCCCTTCTGGAAGGAGGCAAAAGTGTATCGAATAAGAGCATAACCTTCTTCTTCTAGGATGTGATTTTTTTTTTGTAATACATACTGCCTCCAGTGTAAATACATTTTTTTTTTTTTTAGAATCGTGGTTACACTAAGTGCACTGAATACTTAATTACTATTCTCATAAAGAGAAAATGTATGTGATGGAAGATAAATTTTAAAAATTTACTTTCTTGGCTCATTTTGATTTATTTTTGTTTCTTTTTTTTTTTTTTTTAACTTTATGGGTATTTATTTTTTTTTTTTTTTTCAAATTTTATTTTATTGTTTCTGTTAGTCAGTGACGGATGCCATGACAAAATACCATAGGCCGGATGGCTTGAACAACAGAGGTTGTCTCATAAACTGGGAGGTCCTTATTCTGAGACCCAGGTGTGGGCAGAGCTGGTTCCTCCCGAGGCCTCTCTCTGGGTCCTTACATGCTCGTTTCTCTGTGTGTATCTGTGATCTGATCCCCGCTTCTTATAAGGACCCCAGCCCTATGAGATGAGGACTCATCCCATAGTGATTTCGTCTTAACTTCATCTTCCTGTCTTTTTTTAAAATTAAAAACATTTGATTTCTTTATTTACTCTTTCTTTCTTTTATTTTGCTGGTCTGAGTCATTATTGCTGTGCACGGCCTTCCTCTAGTTTTGGCAAGCGAGGGTACTCTCTCATTGTCATGCGTGGGCTGCTCATCGCAGTGGCTCCTCTTATCATGGAGAATGAGTTTTAGGGACGCAAGCTTCGGGAGTTGCCCCACAGCCTGTGGGAACTCTCTGGACCCGGGATCGAACCCATGTCCCCTGCATTGACCGGCGGGTTCTTAACCACTGGAGCACCAGGGAAGCCCCTAAGTCCTTCTTTGACTTTGATTCTATACAAACCAAAGCTTCACCCCTTTCTCTGCTCTGAAATAATGTATTTTAGTTTACAGATGGAGACCACGTATCCTTCTCTTCTGATTATATAGAATCTATTCTTCTACCTACGTCTCTTATTACTATTTAGGGGGAGAGAAATTCTCTAATACTATCACTATGAACACCAGTTTTAGAATTCTCCTAAAAGGAAAATGGATGTAAATTTGCAGAAAGGAGCTGGCATTAAATATTACTACATATTTGAAGTCAACTTTTAAAATTAGTTGCTAAGTCCAACTTTGTGACCCCACGAACTGCAGCATGCCAGGCTTCCCTGTCTTCAAATTCATGTCCATCTAGTCGTGATGCCATCCAACCATCTCAGCCTCTGTTGTCTCCTTCTCCCCCCTGCCTTCAATCTTTCCCAGCATCAGGGTCTTTTCCAATGAGGCAGTTCTAAGAGTTTCCTGTGGGTCAGCTATGGGAAAACCATAGCTTTGACTATATGGACCTCTGTTGGCAATGTAATATCTCTGCTTTTTAATACACTGTCTAGGATTGTCATAGCTAGAATTCAGTTTAAGAATTTGCAAATTGAAATTTATCCGTAGAAGTGCATCTCTAAACATTTCTCTTCCTTCAGTCTCCAAATTTCATCAGTCCTGTGGGAGTTTCCTTGTTGTGTATGGATGTATTTTAGTTTGCTCCAAATCTGACCACAACATTTTATCTGTACCATTTACTTCCTGCCCTTCCTGTAGCAGACTCATAAATATATTATGAAGATATCATAAAGTTAAATATTTAACTTCCTTTTAGGTCTTATGGAGAAAATTACAAATTTTCAATTACAGATGACAACTTCTCCAGTCAACACAAAATCTGCTTCTCGAATCTGTGGGGAGGAGACTGAAACCTCTTGCATTTTTGCTTTACATGTAGTTACCAAATTGTTCTTTCTGCCTTGGTTTGTCAGGCACTGAAATATAAATCCGTTTCTTGGGATAACCAGGGGATTTTTGAGAGCAAGACAAGAGAAAAAAGAATTAGGAGGCATGTATCTTTCTGGGAATAAAATATAACTTAGTAAGAATGAAAATACCAGATTTTATCAGTTGATCACTTTTTAAAAATTGTATTATTATTATTTTTTACTTTACAATATTGTATTGGTTTTGCCATACATCAAATTTTAAATTATAAGAAAGAATACATGTGTGCTCTGTCACTTCAGTAGTATCTGACTCTTTGCAACCTCCTTGACTGTAGCCTGCCAGGCTCCTCTGTCCTTGGGATTCTCCAGGCAAGAATACTGGAGTGGGTTACCAGTCCCTCCTCTAGGGGATCTTCCTGACTCAGGGATCAAACCCGAGTCTTCTGTGACTCCTGCATTGCAGGTGGGTTCTTTACCACTGAGCCACCGCATAAATAAGAATAGAAAGATTAGAAATTGGCTACTTCGGGGTTTTCTTCTCTATCTCATTAATATCTGTTGGTCTCTCATTTTCATTTGATGTAAATTTGACAATATCACTGACCGCCTCCCCCCACCATAGACCTTCTAGAAAAACTATACTCTTATATAAGTGGCTTACTATAAAGAAAGCTGAACGCCAAAGAAATGGATGCTTTTGAACTGTGGTGTTGGAGGAGACTCTTGAGAGTCCCTTGGACTGCAAGGAGATCCAACCAGTCCCTCCTAAAGGAGATCAGTCCTGGGTGTTCATTTCAAGGACTGATGCTGAAGCTGAAACTCCAATACTTTGGCCACCTGATGTGAAGAGCTGACTCATTTGAAAAGACCCTGATGCTGGGAAAGATTGAGGGCAGGAGGAGAAGGGGACGACAGAGGATGAGATGGTTGGATGGCATCACCGACTCAATGGACATGGGTTTAGGTGGACTCCGGGAGTTGGTGATGGACAGGGAGGCCTGGCGGGCTGTGATTCATGGGGTCACAAAAAGTCGGACACGACTGAGTGAGTGAACTGAACTGAATGACATTAGTTGATGGATTCTTAGCCTGAGCTTAATGGAATTGTGTAGAAAGCCGTGCGATGGATCTTACTTGGAAATACGGTCACTGCAGATGTAATTAGCTCCAGTGAGGTCCTACTGGAGCAGTAAGTGTTAGTTGCTTAGTCGTGTCCAACTCTTTGAGACCCCATGGAC
>NW_011476609.1:0-9978 GCF_000754665.1 Bison bison bison | reverse complement strand
TGGCAACCCACTCCAGTGGGTCCTTGCCTGGAGAATCCATGGACAAGAGGTTCTCATTATGTATTTTACATGTAGTAAAATACATGCATGTATTTACATGTAGTAAAATACATGCATGTATTTACATGTAGTAAAATACATGCATGTATTTACATGTAGTAAAATGCATGTATTTACATGCAGTAAAATACATGTGTGTATTTACATGCAGTAAAATACATGTGTGTATTTACATGCAGTAAAATACATGTGTGTATTTACATGCAGTAAAATACATGTGTGTGTTTACATGCAGTAAAATACGTGTGTGTATTTACATGCAGTAAAATACATGTGTGTATTTACATGCAGTAAAATACATGTGTGTATTTACATGCAGTAAAATACATGTGTGTATTTACATGCAGTAAAATACATGTGTGTATTTACATGCAGTAAAATACATGTGTGTATTTACATATAGTGTCAATTAGAAAAAAACATTTGTGTGTATAATAAAGTTGGTTTGGTTTATAGTTTTAATTTTCTTTTTTTATTGGAGCATATTTGCTTTGCAATGTTGTATTAGTTTCTCCTGTACAGCAAAGTGGGTCAGCTGTACATACACCCCCTATACAGATAGGGGATATGGGATATAGGGATATCTGTATATCCCTATATATACCTGTACAGGGATATATGCCTACACACATATCCCCTCTCGTTTGGAGTTCCTTCCCATTTAGCTCACCACAGACCAATGAGTAGAGTTCTCTATGCTCTACAGCAGGTTCGCATTTGTTATCCATTTTATACATAGCATCAGTCATGTAAATATGTCCATGCTAATGTTGCAATTTATCCCACTCTCCCTTTCCCCCCCTCCTTGGTGTCCATCCGTTTTTCTGTGTGTCTATGACTCAGTTTCTGCTTTGCACAAGAGTCCGTCTCTGCAATTGATCTAGATTCCACATAAAAATGAAATTATAGGATACTTGATTTTTTTTTCTTTCTGACTTCCTTCACTCTATATGACTGTCTCTGGGTCCATTCTGGTCTCTACCAGTGTCACAGTTTCTTTCCTTTTTATGGTTAATATTTCACTGTAGACATGCACCACATCTGTATCCATTCCTCCGTGGATGGACATGTAAGTTGCTTCCATGTCTTGGCTATTGTAAATAGTGCTGTGATGAATATTGGGGTGCATGTGTCCTTTGGGCCCATGCTTTTCTCTGGATGCTTCTTCCTTGGAAGAAAAGCTATGACAAACCTAGACAGCATATTTAAAAGCAGAGACATTACTTTGCCAACAAAGGTACATCTAGTCAAAGCTATGGTTTTTCTGGTAGTGAAAGGTTGTTGCTGAACCACACAAAGATGCTGGGATTCTTGGCCTCTGGAGGAGAAGAATTAAATCTGGGGCCAGTCATGAAGCTTGATCATTCAGAGCTTTTGTATAATCAAGTTTTATTAAAGTATAAAGGAGATAGAGAAATCTTCTGACATAAGCATCAGAAGGGGGCAGAAACAGTACCCTGCTGCTACTGTTAGCAATGGAGTTATATACTCTCCAATGAATCCAAAGAATGTCTGGAGGTTGTAAAGACCTCACCAGACCTACTCCCATAATTTACATGTTAAGATAACAGAATTAGCCAGAAGGTTTAATCCAGAGACTGTCCTCAGGCAGGATACATTACTGTTACATAATCCTAAGGAATGTAGAGGAAAACAAGTTTGTCCTTTCTTCCTCCTTGAGAATTCCAGACCCCTCTCTCCTTGAAGACCCCTAGCCTTATCAACCTGCCTAGGAAATGACTCTCTCAGTAGTCATGTATGGATGTGAGAGTTGGACTATAGAGAAAGCTGAGTGCCAAAGAATGGATGCTTTTGAACTGTGGTGTTGGAGAAGACTCCTGAGAGTCCTTTGGGCTTCAAAGAGATCAAACCAGTCCCTCCTAAAGGAAATCTGTCCTGAATATTCACTGGGAGGACTGATGATGAAGCTCCAATTCTTTGGCCACCTCCTATGAAGAACTGATTCATTGGAAAAGACCCTGATGCTGGGCCTTTTGAAGACTGAAGGCAGGAGGAGAAGGGGATGACAGAGGATGAGATGGTTGGATGGCATCTCCAGCTCAATGAACGTGAGTTTGAACAAGCTCTGGGAGTTGGTGATAGACAGGAAGTCCGGCGTGCTGCAGTCCATGGGATCACAGAGTCAGACACGACTGAGCAACTGAACTGAATTTCTCTAGAGATATGCCCAGGAGTGGGATTGCTGGATTATGCAGTAGCTCTATTTTTAGTTTTTTAAGGAGCCTCCATATTATTCTCCAGAGTATTCTCCACAGCTGTTCAAATTTACATTCCCATTAACAGTGTAGAAGGGTTCCCCTTTTCCCACTGCCCTCCAGCATGTATTATTTGTAAGAAAATAATTATTTCTTAAAAACATGTAATAAGTCTTTAATGTAGGCTTCACCCCAGCTTAATTTTAAAGCCTTGAGTATCTTAAATGATTTGAACTAAGTAGGATTTTTAATTAAACATCACCTACAAGTGACCATATAATGAGAGTTTACTTTGCTTGGGGAAATACATGTCAATAATATCAAATTCAGCATCCATGGCAGCCCAGTGACAGATGTATGGAAACCACGAGAAAGAGGTCGTTCCAGGTTGATGGCAATGTGCAACTTACAGGATTCATTTCACTGGAGAACTCAATTTAAAATTTCATGAAAGAAGATTTTCTGCTCACCCGTCAAAGGCCATTTCTAATTAAGGGTAACAGTTGGGTAATGATTGAAATTTATAAGGCATAACTTTCAGCGTCTGTTTTTATTTTGTATTTTTCCTTTGGATTTTCATTAACTGGATGGTAGGCAGTAATTTGGGGTTTCATTTCATGGGAAAAGTATATGCTGTCTATATAATTAGCAATACTTTATTTTTCCACCAACTTGCTGAAAGTCATCTGACGGCTTCCTATTTTCACGCTGCAGTAATGGGTCCCTTAGTCAGTGAGAGAATACAGATAAATATCAGTGTCAAAAATGGAAGAGAAAAGAGTACCTGTTTACTGGAGGCTGTTATTTGTCTGTATGCTGTGAATATTAGGCAGAGATGACCGGAAAAAATGACAGAATTAAAAATTAGTCTTCCCATCTGTGCTTTTAAAAATTATTTTTTAAACATTTTTAGGAAATTAATTTTTGAGTGTACTGGGTCTTTGCTGAATCCACCAAAAAGTGGATTCTTAAACTCTAGCCCACTTAACCACCAGGAAAGGCCTTCCTGTCTATGTTTGAGTCACAGTCTGTGAAATTTCAATGAAGGGCAAGAAGATGTTATCATAAATACCTACATACCCTCAAATTCTACAGCATCGTGTTTTGTCTTTTCTTCCCCCAGCTTTTACCTGGAAATGATATCCTGCTTCCTCAGATGTGATTGTTCTAGACCAGGAACACATACACATTTAGGAAGATGGCTGTGTCAATATGTTTTCCATTATCATGATTCAGTTGTGTCATAGAGGACTAAGGATTAATCTAGAGATTAAGAACTTGTCAGGTGGTCCATATTAGTCAAATGTGTGTATGCTTAGTCCCTCAGTCTTTGTGACCCCAGGGACTGTAGCCCACCAGGCTACTGTAGACCACCAGGGAGGTCCAGGAAATATAAAATTTTCAAGCTAAATCATTTCTACAGAAAGTCAGTTTCAAGCAGACAATATCCCTCCTACCCATCGCTAGAGACACCAGATGTCAATTGAGTCTATACCATTCCGAGTTTGTTTGGCATAAAAAGGTTCGGATATGATCATAATGGGCTTCCCTGGTGACTCAGATGGTAAAGAATCTCTGCCTGCAATGCAGGAGATGAGGGTCTGATCCCTGAGGTCGAGACGATCCCCTGGAGGAGGGCATGGCAACCCACTCCAGTATTCTGGCCTGGAGAATCCCATGGACAGAGGAGCCTGGAGGGCTACAGTCCATGGGGTTGCAAAGAGTCGGACAGGACTGAGCAACTTTCACTTTCATAATTGTAATAGTCACAGAAGCAGAAGAAAAATTAATATGCTTAATTTTGCACTTTTCCATGATTTCATCCAAGCCAGCAGCATTCTGATTAACTTGAGGTCCTGGATTACTCGCATGTGGTTCTTTTCAAACTGAAGTCACTGCCTGTTCAGACTTGTGCAGGCTGCATGCAGGATCACAAAGATTCATGAAAGCAGAATTGCAGGTGACACCATTTTCAACCACTTAGGTGAGAAGATGTCTTTTGTGTGGTGTGATGATCACTTTGCAATGCGAGGAAACTTTTCTTCAAATTTTATGTTTACTTTCCGCTTCATCTGCTAAAAATTCTGCAGTGTGAGTCTCTTAGAGCCTGAAGCCAGAGCACTGCTATCAATTTTGCAGAAACTTTGCTCCCTTAAGACCCACCCTTGATTTTCTGGCTGAAGCCCAATGAAATGTCCTATAAAACTATTTTAACTTATGTGGCCACTTTGTCACTGAAACCTCACATGATTATCTTTCACTGCTGCAGCTGCTGCTGCTAAGTCGCTTCAGTCGTGTCCGACTCTGTGTGACCCCACAGACGGCAGCCCACCAGGTTCCCTGGCCCTGGGATTCTCCAGGCAAGAACACTGGAGTGAGTTGCCATTTCCTTCTCCAATGCATGAGAGTGAAAAGTGAAAGTGAGGTCACTCAGTCATGTTCGACTCTTAGCGACCTCATGGATTGAAGCCTACCAGGCTCCTCCATCCATGGGATTTTCCAAGCAAGAGTACTGGAGTGGGTTGCCATTGCCTTCTCCAGCTGAAGGAGATGTAAAAAGGAAAAAGGAAAATGATGTATATGTTACAACATGCTAAATGTAGGCTCTGTGGGGGTACTATAGGTCTTTAGAATTTAAGGCATTTTTAAAAAATATTTATTTGTTTACTTATTTGGATCCCACAAGTCTGAGTTGTGGCATGTGGGGTCTAGCTCCCTGACCACGGATTGAAGCCGGGTCCCGTGGATGGGGTGCTAACTGTCTCAGTCCCTGGACTACCAGGGAGATCTTTAGACTTTGTGCGTAAGTGAAAGCTGGTACCCCACTTGATTGACATCGTCTCACCTCCCCCCTGCCCCCAGCCTATGTGCAGCAGCAAACACCCAGCACAGTTGAATTTCGTTTAAGTGGAGTGAAATTGCTTCTCAGTGTTGTGTTCGTTTCTGCTGCACAACAATGCGATCAGCCATATGTATGCCTGTATCCCTTCCCTCTTGAGCCTCCCAACCTCTCTCCCCACCCCCTAGGTGGTCACAGAGCACCGAGCTCCCTGGGCTATAGAGAAGCTTCCCACCAGCTATTTCTTTTACACATGGTGGTGTATATATGTCTATCTACAAAGTCTGTGCTTTAGGCCTGTCTCTCTATTCCTGCCCTGAAATGCAGGAATATTGCAATTAGTGTTTGCATGCCACCACTAAGAGTTTGCATGCCGACAGTAAACATTCTGCATGTTGCAATTAACTCCCACAGTTCAGTTAAGTTCAGTTGCTCAGCCATGTCCAACTCTTTGGGACCCCATGAACCTCAGCACGCCAGGCCTCCCTGTCCATCACCATGTCTCAGAGTTCACCCAAACTCGTGTCCATTGAGTCGGTGATGCCATCCAACCATTTCATCCTCTGTTGTCCCCTTCTCCTCCTGCCTTCCATTTTCCCCAGCATCAGGGTCTTTCCCAGTGAGTCAGTTCTTTGCATCAGGTGGCCAAAGTATTGGAGCTTCAGCTTCAGCGTCAGTCCTTCCAATGAACACCCAGGGCTGATCTTCTTTAGGATGGACTGGTTGGATCTCCTTGCAGTCCAAGGGACTCTCAAGAGTCTTCTCCAACACCACAGTTGAAAAGCATCCATTCTTCGGCACTCAGCTTTATAGTCCAACTCTCACATCCATACATGCCCACTGGGAAAACCATAGCCTTGACTAGACGGACCTTTGTCAGCAAAGTGATATCTCTGCTTTTTAATATGCTGTCTAGGTTGGTCATAACTTTCCTTCCAAGGAGCAAGCGTCTTTTAATTTCATGGCTGCAGTCACTATCTGCACTGATTTTGGAGCCCAAGAAAATAAAGGCTGCCAGTGTTTCCACTGTTTATCTATTTGCCATGAAGTGATGGGACCAGATGCCATGATCTTACTTTTCTGAATGTTGAGCTTTAAGCCAACTTTTTCACTCTCCTCTTTCACTTTCATCAAGAGGCTCTTTAGTTCTTCTTCACTTAACTCCCACAAGCCTCAACCAAGATGTGGTGCAGCCAAATACATATTTTTTTAAAAATTACTTGATTCAAATCATGCCACTTCAGCTATCATCTGTATGAGTACCATTGACACCTCGTGCCTGCCTCCCTTATCACCTGGCATCAGCTTTGGCTTTATCTCTCAGACAAGTGCATTTATTTGGAAGAACTTAAAAAGTTGCTATCTGCATAGACAATTGTCCGGAAAACAATGTAGCAGCTACAGCTTTTGGGTCCTTTCAGGAAAGGAAACGAAAAGAAGATGATAATCGGTGTTTCGAGAGGCAGCCCACGTTTTCAGCCGCAGGTGCTGATTCTTTTTGCTTGTTATGATGTCTGTCCTCTGCAGAACCCAGGTGCTTTTGCAAAGTGACAGGGATCGAGACTGAAATTCATCTGGTGGAGACTTCAATTGCAACTGTCATTCAAACGCAAGCTCTTTTATCTCTCCCGAGAAACAGATGAACCAAACGCAGAAACCTGGCCCGCGGAATGCAGCTATTGTGCTGGCAACTGTAATCCATTTCATCTCTTCCTTTTGTTCATTCTCCGTCTCAGTCAGCAACGGGGTCTAATAGACATTGACTTTGTGGTAGCCGCGCCAACGTTATGTCTTTATCATCCTGACAGCTTTCCGCCTCTCTGCGTCAACGTAGAGCTTTACAGTTTTGATTTTCTCCGTAGCCTCGATTCATCACTACCTTTGTGTGGGTGGAAATGGAAACTTATGGAAGTCCAGGGTTTGTAGTGTCTCGAGCTGATGTGACAAAGGGCCATACGCTGGGGGTCTTAAGCAACAGATATTTATTCCCTTCTGGTCCTGGAGGCTGGAACTCTGACATCCAGGTGCAGGCAGGGCTGGTTCCTCCTGAGGCCTCTTTCCTGGGTGTGTCGACGGCCGTCTGCTCCCTGGGTCCCTCTTCCCTCCTCTTCTTATGAGGACCTCAGTCCTTTTGGAGTACACTGTTGTTCAGTTGATAATCCGTGTCACAGTCATTGTGACCGCATGGACTGCAGCACCCCAGGCTTCTCTGTCCTTCACTGTCTCCCAGAGTTTGCTCTCGTTCATGTCCATCGCATAGGGACAGTGAAAGTGAAAGTCACTCAGTCGCGTCCGACTCTTTACCTCCCCAGGGACTACACAGTCCATGGAACTCTCCAGGCCAGAATCCTGGAGTGGGTAGCCTTTCCCTTCTCCAGCGGATCTTCCCAACCCAGGGATCGAACCCAGGTCTCCCCCGTTGCAGGTGGATTCTTTACCAGCTGAAACACCAGGGAAGCCCAAGAATACTGGCGTGGGTAGCCTTTCCCTTCTCCAGGGCATCTTCCCAAGCCAGGGATTGAACCCAGGTATCCTGCATTGCAGGCGAATTCTTTACCAGCTGAGCTATCAGGGAAGCCCTATTGAACAAAAAGTAGCTGTTATCCCCCTCGAACGAATGGCTTACTCATATTCCCTATATTTCTAAGTTTCACCCAGGGGTCATACCCTTTTCCAGCATGAAGAATTCATCATTTTTGTCTCCTTCCCAAGGCAAGACAACACTTTGCAAGTATGTTAAAGACGCTGTGTTTATTTTTACCTTCTTATTCTTGTTGTTGCAAGGAAATTGAGTCAAAATATAGGCAGTACGTGAAATGATTTGTCTGAATGGAGGTTGAATAAAGCATGCTGCCTTCACAACCGCAAGAGTTTGGAAAGCTTCTGTGGGTAATTCGTTGACAATTTAATACCAACTCCAGCTCCACTGCATAGCTTTTGAACAGCAGACATGAATCACAGTGCTGGAAGCAATGATACCAATTAGTGAAGTTGGGTGACATGTTTTATTATTCTTCTTAGAAAAGAAAGGGAACACTGGAAATAGAAATTGGCAAGGGCAGCATCCATCACAGCTCCGCTCGTGTTTTTCATTTCAGTATGCACATAATTCACGGCCGTATTCTCCCCTCTCTTCTGTCCTTAGAGGGTTTACATAATAGCCGAGTTTTGACCTAAATTACAAACCAACCGGCCAAAAAAAAAAAAACTTTATAAAGGTTCTGCTGACTCCTAGGTGATGCATTTGGTAAAGAACCCACCTGCCAATGCAGGAGACACAAGAGACATGGGTTCGATTCCTTGGTCAGGAAGATCCCCTGGAAAAGGGCATGGCAACCCACTCCAGTATTCTTCCCTGGAGAATCCCGTGGACAGATGTGCCTGGTAGGCTAGAGTTCATGGGGTCACAAAGAGTCAGACACAACTGGAGAACTGAATGTGCACACTGATTCCTAAGCATTGCTCAGTGGCCAGGTTCCCTTAGACTGTGGTAACCCAGCCAGCAGCTCACTGAAAGAAGGAGAGAAGGGGAAAAATGTA
The DNA here is from genome assembly GCF_000754665.1 of Bison bison bison. Taxonomy (NCBI): domain Eukaryota; kingdom Metazoa; phylum Chordata; class Mammalia; order Artiodactyla; family Bovidae; genus Bison; species Bison bison. The sequence continues at coordinate 1,323 of NW_011476609.1, read as the reverse complement.
ATACACAGACATCTTTTCTGGATGTAAATCAGACTGAATCTGCTTGCAACTCCTCTCCTAGACCTTAGGAAAGTTATGTCTGCATGGATTCTCGGTAGAAAATGCTCCTGGTAGAATAATTTCATAAACCTTCAGGTCAATTATTTTTATTAATTTAAATCAAGTGAAAAGCTTATCGTTTGAATTTTAATTTTAAATTAGCTTCATTTGCTTATAAATGAAAGGAAATTAACTCAAAGTAATTACTACAGTATGAGTGTGCATTATTACAGGAAAATTAGAGGGATGCAACTGGGAACATTGAAAACAGATTAGAAATACTTGTAAATAGAATTGTCCCCTAGATTATTTTGTTCTTTATAAGTACCCATGATTGGCTTTTGAATAAGACATCAAAATTTCTCTAATATGATACATAATTCCATTTACAATTATTTGATTTGATTTTTTTAGTTTAAAAAAAATTAATTTATTTTAATTTTAATTGGAGGCTAATTACTTTACAATATTGTAGTGGTTTTTGCCATACATTGACATGAATCAGCCATGGGTATGATTTTAAACTTTTTTTGCTCAGTTTTCTGGTCTCCCAGAGAAGTTCTAAACATACATTCAGTATTTTTTTTTTTAATTTTTAAAATTTAAATTTTAGCCCCAAACTGCCCAAGAGACGAATTCATGACCTTACCTGGAAGAAATATCCCTATCTTTTGAATTTGACTGAATTTTCTACTCTATATAGAAATATTTCAATCTCACAGTTACATTTGAGTAACCTTTTCTTGATATAATGTATCTCCATAGGAATAAGCCTGCAGGTATTTATTTTTGCATGCATGTAAGCACCTGCACAGAATGAGAAAATGTTACTTTCTCACATTTTCTCATATTTATTTATATATACAGTGTGGGGTTTTTTTGTTTGTTTTTAATCTATTTTTTATTAAAGTATAGTTGACTTACAGCCTTATGTTAATTACTGCTATATGGTAAAGTGATTCTGTTATACACACATACATTCTTTCTTATATTTTGTTTCCATGATGCTTTATCACTGGATATTGAATAGAGTTCCCTGAGCTGTAGGGTAAGAGCTTGTTGTTTATCCATCCTATACGCGATAGTCTACAACTGCTAATTACAGACTCCTAAGTCCAACCAGTCCATCCTGAAGGAGATCAGCCCTGGGATTTCTTTGGAAGGAATGATGCTAAAGCTGAAACTCCAGTACTTTGGCCACTTCATGTGAAGAGTTGACTCATTGGAAAAGACTCTGATGCTGGGAGGAATTGGGGGCAGGAGGAGAAGGGGACCACAGAGGAT
>NW_011476608.1:25762-26346 GCF_000754665.1 Bison bison bison | reverse complement strand
TTACACTTCATAATACAATTCATACAGAAGAGAAACCTTACAAATGTAAAGAGTGTGGCAAGATGTTTCCGCGAACATCCACCCTTTCAGTTCATAAGCATATTCATAGCTGAGAGAAATGTTCTTCCAAGAAGCAAGTGTCTTTTAATTTTATGAGTGCAGTCACAGTCCATAGTGATTTTGGAGCCCAATAAAATGAAATTTGACACAGTTTTTGCTTTTTCCCCATCTGTTTGCCATAAAGTGATGGGACCAGATGCCATAATCTTTTTTTTGATGAGTTTTAAGCTAGCTTTTTCACTCTCCTCTTGAACCTTCATCAAGAGGCTTTTTAGTGCCTCTTCACTTTCTGCCATTAAAGTGGTATCATCTGCATATCTGAGGTTGTTGATATTTCTCCCGACTGTTTTGATTCCCATACGTGTATACTGTCCATGTAAAACATTGTTGGGAAACATTGTGTCCTCAGATGTCACCAAAGAACTCTTTTCAAATGTCATGGATTTGGTGAATTTTGTGAGCAATACTTAAAAGAGAGCCCACAGCAGGGAATAGATTAACTGTGAATGAACGAGTCTTTAGTT
>NW_011476608.1:21109-22715 GCF_000754665.1 Bison bison bison | reverse complement strand
GGAATTCTCCAGGCCAGAATACTGGAGTGGGTAGCCTTTCCCTTCTCCAGGGGATCTTCCCAACCCAGGGATTGAACCTAGGTCTTACAGCATTGTAGGCGGATTATTTACCAGCTGAGCCACAAGGGAAGCACTCATTGAGTTGTATGAGCTGCTTGTATATTTTGTAAATTAATTCTTTGTCAGTTGTTTCCTTTGCTATCATTTTCTCCCATTCTGATGGTTCTCTTTTCACCTTGTCTGGTCTTACATTTAGGTCTTTAATCCATTTTGAGTTTGTCTTTCTGTATGGTGTTAGGAAGTGTTATAATTTCATCCTTTTGCACATAGCTGTCCAGTTTTCCCAGCACCACTTATTGAAGAGGCTATCTTTGTCCCATAGTATACTCTTGCCTCCTTTGTCAAAAATAAGGTACCCATAGGTATGTGGGTTTGTCTCTCGATTCTCTATCTTGTTCCATTTGTCTATATTTCTGTTTTTGTGCCAGTACCATATTGTCTTGATGACTGTAGCTTTGTAGTATAGTCTGAAGTCAGGAAGGTTGATTCCTTCAGCTCCATTCTTCTTTGTCAAGACTGCTTTGGCTATTCGGAATCTTTTGTGTTTCCATGTGAATTGTGAAATTTTTTGTTCTAGTTCTGTAAAAATGCCATTGGTAATTTGATAGGGATCACAGTGAATCTGTAGATTGCATTTGGTAGTAGAGTCATCTTCAAAATATTGATTCTTCCCACCCAGGGTCATGAAATATCTCTCCATCTCTTTATGTCTTCTGATTTCTTTCATCAGTGTCTTATAATTTTCCTTATACAGGTCTTTTGTCTCCTTGGGTAGGTTTATTCTTAGCTATTTCATTCTTTTTGTTGGTGAATTGGATTGATTCCTTAATTTCTCTTTCTGCTTTTTCATTGTTAGTATATATGAATGCAAGTGATTTCTGTGTATTAACCTTGTATCCCACGACTTTGCTGGATTAACTGGGCTAAACAGATCCAACTCTTTCCCAAAGGGTTAGCTTAAATTTTTTCAAGCCACAACATTTTAAATTCAAGGTTCTGAAATGTTCTGTTCTATATCCATCAAAAAATAATGATCCTGTTTTTCAGGCGGGATAGTTTTTATTTGTGAGCGACACAGCACCTGGAGAACAGTTATTGAATGAAGCTGGAAGATTCCCATTCTCACATAATAGGACTTCCAGAGGTACCACATGGGATGTGGTACATCTTGTCTCCCTTATATCTCCATGAATACTTAGTCTTCAGTGTTGTTATACCAACATGGATCTTGGATGACTAAGAAGAGTGAACCCTTTTCAATTTTAGATTTTGTCTTCTTTTCATTAAAACATTAATTTGAGACTTTCTACAAATATGCTAACCATTTGTGTTAAATATCCACCATAATTTATATGTATCAGTTCAGTTCAGTCTCTCAGTCGTGTCCGACTGTTTCTGACCCCATGAATCGCAGCACGCCAGGCCTCCCTGTCCATCACCAACTCCCGGAGTTCACCCAAACTCATGTCCATTGAGTTGGTGATGCCATCCAGCCATCTCATCCTCTGTCGTCCCCTTCTCCTCCTGCCCCCAATCCCTCCCAGCA
>NW_011476608.1:4127-21006 GCF_000754665.1 Bison bison bison | reverse complement strand
ACCGCTTCACATGAGGTGGCCAAAGTACTGGAGTTTCAGCTTTAGCATCAGTCCTTCCAATGAACACCCAGGACTGATCTTTAGAATGGACTGGTTGGATCTCCTTGCAGTCCAAGGGACTCTAAAGAGTCTTCTCCAACACTACAGTTCAAAAGCATCAATTCTTTGGCGGTCAGCTTTCTTCACAGTCCAACTCTCACATCCATACATGACCACTGGAAAAACCATAGCCTTGACTAAATGGACCTTTGTTGGCAAAGTAATGTCTCTGCTTTTCAATATTCTATCTATTGATCATAACTTTCCTTCCAAGGTGTAAGCATCTTTTAATTTCATGGCTGCAATCACCATCTGCAGTGATTTTGGAGCCCCCCAAAATAAAGTGTGACACTGTTTCTACTGTTTCCCCATCTATTTCCCATGAAGTGATGGGACCAGATGCCATGATCTTAGTTTCTGAATGTTGAGTCTTTAAGCCAACTCTTCACTCTCCTCTTTCACTTTCATCAAGAGGCTCTTTAGTTCCTCTTCTCTTTCTGCCATAAGAGTGGTGTCATCTGCATATCTGAGGTTATTGATATTTCTCCTGGCAATCTTGATTCCAGCTTATACTTCTTCCAGCCCAGCATTTCTCATTTCTCATGATGTACTCTGCATATAAGTCATATATATATATTGGCTCTGCCACATAACTGGGATCTTAGTTCCTTGACCTTGTTTTGAATGCTGGCCACCCTCATGAAAGTGCAGCGTCCTAACCATGGGACCTCCAGGGAATTCCAGGCTCTAGATGATATCTTGGTCACACAGTTTATTCACAAGATTTCTTAGGGGAGTAGGGAAGTGATCATCACCTGTTAATAACTTCATGTCTACTGCTTTGATCTATGGATAAAACAGACAAGTTAGAAAAGAAATTTTGTGATTAAATGTTTGAAAGATGTGCTAGGACTCAGGATGAGTAGATCGTAGGGCTGCCTGGTTTAACATTAGTGAGAAGACAACAGAGTGCCTCCTACACAGAATTATTTCCGGCCAAAAGCTGCCTACAAATCCCCATTTGTCAGAACATCATTCTATGTCTTTTTTTTTTTTTTAATTTTTACTTATTTATTTTTCATCATTCCATTTCTATGGGCTCATAGGTGAAGGACCATCTTCTGTAACTTTTTCTTCATGACATAGAGGGTCATACTCTTAACAGTGGAACATATTCATGTGGGTCTGTAGCATTTTTTTTTTTTCTTTTGTCTTTATTGGAGGATAATTGCTTTACAATCTTGTGGTCTCTGCCTTATATCAACTCGAGTCAGTCATAAATCTATATGTATCCCCTCCCTCTGTGGCATCCCTGCCCCACCCCCACTCTACCCTTTTAGGTCATCACAGAGTGACTGACTGGGCTCCATGTATTATATAGCAGTTTCCCATTAACTAGCTATTTTACACATGATGGTGTGTATTTCTCATTGCTACTTTCTCAATTGTCCTAGCCTCTCCTTCTGCCACTGTGTCCACAAGATCATTCTGTCTGCCTCCATTTCTTCCCTACAAATAGGTTCATGAGTACTACTTTTCTAGATTCCATATATATATGTTGCTGCTACTGCTGCTAAGTCGTTTCAGTCGTGTCCAACTCTGTGCGACCCCATGACGGCAGCCCACCAGGCTCCCCCATCCCTGGGATTCTCCAGGCAAGAACACTGGAGTGGGTTGCCATTTCCTTCTCCAGTGCATGAAAGTGAAAAGTGAAAGTGAAGTCGCTCAGTCGTGTCCGACTCTTAGCGACCCCATGGAGCCCACCAGGCTCCATGGGAATTTCCAGGCAAGAGTACTGGAGTGGGGTGCCATTGCCTTCTCCGATATATATATGTTATGTGTTAATGTATGATATTTGTTTCTCTGACTTAATTCTGTAACAGGCTCTAGGTTCATCACCTCACTACAGCTCATCCTTTGTTCCTTTTTATGACTAATAGTCCATTGTATTTACATGTTTTCTTTATCTATTCATTTGTTGATGGACATCTAGTTTGCTTCCACGTCCTGGCCATTGTGTAGCATCTCTGTACGGCCAATTGTACGTGCCTATTTACATACACAGGCAGAACAAGCTACAGTTATTCTGATGCCCCCAGAGATATAGATTACTATGAGCAATACTGTTAATCCAGTTCTCCTAAGGCCAGTTCTTAAAACTGCCTTAGGCATACACTTGGCACTGAATCAAAATGAAGCAGTTTACGGCATGGGTGCAGTCGGCTCATTATGCAGTTAGCATTTTTCCCTCTGGTAGCAATTACCATATCTGTAAAACTCAGAAATGTGGAACTTCCCCTGTGACCCAGTGGTTAGGAATTTGCCTTCCAATGCTGGGGACATGGGTTCTGTCCCTGGTTGGGAAAGTGAGATTCCACATGGCACATGGCATGGAACAATTAAGCTGGTGTGAAAGACCCCACATGCCAATAGTAACAACCAATGTAGTCAAATAAATATAAATATTTTAAAAAGAACTCAGAAATGTGCATCAGACAGTGAGTCTGGTTCTTGTGTCCTAACCTTTGGATGCTTGAGTCCTTCTCTTGTGTCAGGGAGGTCTGGAAGACTTCAGCTTTTCTATCCACAAGAGACAAAAGAGAAAGACAAATGCATATGGTATCACTGTATCTGTGGAATCTAAACAAAGGGTAAAAATGAACTTCTCTTCAAAACAGGAATAGAGGTACTGACCTACAAAATATGGTTATCAGGGGGTGAGAAGTGGAGAGAGATGAGGATCAACATAAGGCCCTAACACAAAGCACAGAATTCTACTGAATTCTACTCTGTAATGAGCTATAATGGGAAAAGAATCTAAAAAAGTGCATATATGTGTATGTATAACTGATTAAATTTTCTGTACGCCTGAAACTAACACCATGTTGTGAATTAACTATACTCCAATAAAGTGTTAAAAGGAAAAAACAGTGAAGACATGGCAGGGGAAGAGGCGCTTTGTACTTGGGGGTGGCGTGGGAATGCATGTAGAGCACTGCTGGGTTCCAAGAGGATTCAAGTCTTTTAAGGGGTCAGGATAAATGACAAGTTGAGGGACTCAGCCAGTTATATGTATGTATCCATTCTCCCCTCAAACTTCTGTCCCATCCAGGCTGTCACATGATATTGAGCAGAGTTCCCTGTGCTATATGGTAGGATGTTTCTGTTTTATAAATGGGTTTTCTGGTATCATTTTTTTCAGATTCCACATATAAGTGATATTTAATCTGTCTTTATCTGACTTATTCACCTAGTATAATAATCTCCAGGCTCATTCATTTTTATCTTTAATTTTATTTTCCCAATAGGGTTCAGTATTTCTTGGGTAAATCACTTCAGTTTGTGTTTACTAGTTCAGATGTGCTAAATCCTCCACAGATCTACTTTTGGAATTTCCTTAAGACTTTCCCCCCGGTGTCTGGGCCAAAGAGTATTAAGTTAATACCTAGTTGATCCACATCTGTGTACACTGACTCCATGCCCAACATGAAGGACAATTCACATACAGCTTGCTTTCTCAGATCACAGAAAGCAACTGATACTTTTTTCACTTTATTAATCAAGAAAGCCATATTCTCAGCAGATTATTTCTTCAGCAGGGCTCAGCTGGTAAAAGAGGAGATAAGTGGATAATTTATTTACATCAGTATGATATTTCACTACTGTCTATAATCATGAACATAAAATCCACGATGCTGTGCAAAAATTTTTTTTCATGATCACCAGAGAAATGGCAAAATGGAAAATATTTTCTTAGCACTGATGTCACAACCCATTTCCTATAGGCAAGACTAGCCTGCATGACCTTATGTGAGTTCCAAAGGGCAGAACAGTTGCTTATCAAAGAAGGGTGCTTATGCCAGGTCAATCCTGTCTACTTTTGTCCGACTCTTTGAGATCCCATGGACTGTAGCCCACCAGCTTCCTCTGTCCATGGGGTTTCCCAGACAAGAATACTGGAGTGGATTGCCATTTCCTACTCCAGGGGATCTTCCCAGCCAGGGATTCAACCCAAGACTTCTGCACTGGCAGGTGGATTCTTTACCATTGCACTGATTAGGACACCAGATCACCTGAGACCCTGCAGACACCCTAATCTTGTCAGCAAACCCATCCTTTTGCAATTTTATAATATCTTGAGTAAAGAAGAATACAATACTTCGACTGCCTTGATCCTTAGCAGATAATATAACCTCTCCCTACTCACCAGGGAGGGGGCCTAATGTGTTTCCTCCTAGCCTGGCAAATATATAAAGCCATTCTTTCTCCTCCATAACTCTTTGTATTTCAAGTTATTTGGTTTGGCATTGGTGCACAGAGAGTCAAGATTTTGCCATTAATATAACCTCTGGGATCTTGTTCAATTTAACATCAACCCAGACCTCTGACTTCAAGATTCAGAGGAACATCTTTTAACACCTAAAGGTGTTTTTACGATGTGACAGGACCAGACACAATACATCCCCAAAGGAACACGCAGGGCCCTTCACTGACATTCTAAGGTACATACACCGAGGTTCTTGGGTGTTTGTTGTTGTTTTTATTATTATTGGTTTAATATTCCTAATGTTCCATTTTTCAACTATAACATGTATTCATCATTTTTTAATTTTTCTTGTTGTTAAGGTTTATGGTGACAGAGTTGAGCTTACTTCAGACCCTGTATTGTGTAAAGTAGCAATGATTAAAGAATTCTCCCTCTGAACTTCTAGAAAGTGCCACGTGAGTTTCTGTCTTTCTAGTCGGACCTTCGCGTCACAGTCTCGTTTTCTGTGTATCCGGGGTCTGAGATTCGCCACTGACTCTAAAGACTCTATATCCCCACGCCCACCCCACCACCCCAGCAAACTGAGAGACGTCTCTGTGAGCGAAGAAGAGACTCCTCAGTTTTGAAGTCGCTTTGAAGCCGGTTCCTGCTTTTGGTCCACTGAGATGTTGCGTTTGGCACCTCTTTCCTGCTTAAAACCACTAATTGACCTCACTGAACCCTTTGCTCTTCCTGCACCTCATAAAACTTTGTTCTGCGAGCTGGTTTATTCGTTCTGCAGCTTCGGCCTACTGGCCCCCGCTCCCGGGGAGGCCGCGTCCTCTCCCCAGCCGTGGGATTCGGGAGAGCCCGCGCCGTCCCTGAGACTCTCTCCCTCCCAGCCCCTCTGTCCTCGCGTCTCCTCAGGCCGATCCTTGTGTCCCGCAAACCTTCCGTTCATAGTGACCCTGTGTGGGGGCAGGGGACCTGAGCCAGCCACGTGTCACCCATGGTTCTTGCGTCCCAAATTCCACCCGTTGGAATTTGGCTCTTGAGGGAGGGGGGCTTCTTATTTAGTCACCATCCCTGTAAATAGTGGGCGAGGGGGGTCATGAAGAGCAGAGACAGCGACTCCGAGAGAAATAGAAAATAGAGAAAAGCATGAGGGAGAAGCGATGGCAATGAAGAGGATTGGTGGGGAACTTGGAAGAGGCACCTTCGTGAAAGAGAATAAGCATTCGGTAGCGGGTGGGGAAAGGAGAGAAGTTTAGAGAAAAGCAGTATCTCCGGAGTTAAAGGTGAGTAAAATAAGTAGGTATTCTTAAGTCTGAGTCTTTGCGACCCCTGTATCTCCCAGAGTTTGAAGTTCATGACCGTTGAGTCCAGGGATGGTATCTAACCATCTCATCCTCTGCCGCCCTCTTTTATAGCCTTCAAGGGAGAGGGACTGTAAATCAGGGGTCCCAAAGGGGGCGACAGTGGAGAGGCGGTTCACACAGAGAGCCCGCAAAGGAGATACAAGAGTTGGGGCCTTGGCTTACAGACAATACCCTGCTGGGAGAGAAAGGGGACTCTTAGCGATTGGAGGAGCTGAGAAAGGAAACTGAGAGGAAGCGTAGCCACTTGGGGGTGCCAGAGAGTTGGGTGGAATGGAGGGCAGAGATGGAGGAAGAAAGGCTGAAATATGAAGATTGAGGATCACCAGAGAGGTTGGAGAGAAAGCATGTTGACGGGGAACAGATGACAGAGAGAAGCCGGATGGGAGTCAGGGAAGAAGTAGAGGAGGACAAGCACAGCAGGAGAGCAGAGGGGAAGAGGAAGGGAGATGGAGAAATAAGTAGGGAAACAGATAAACCAAATGAAGTGGAAACAACTAGTGTGCAGGTGGGGAAGGGGACTAGATCCAGACGAGTGCTGAATTGGTTGGATAAGGATTATGAACATAGTACATTGATTTTTGGCGTTAGAATCTACTAAATTTTAAACTTGTTTGTACAAATGCGAATGAGAGTTGCAAAACTTCTGTCTGTAAGGCTTCTGCATTTTGTAATTATTTGTATGAAAAGATAGCGTCCATGTGCAGAGCCTGTAGCCGTGGGGGCTGCAGCAGTGACCTGACTCCCAAAGGTGGGTCAGACCCTTCCCTTTTCCTGGTGTGGAGTAAAAGTTATGGAGAGAAGTGGGGCAGGAAGTGACTGACTCTTACTACATAGTGCCTTATGAAGAAACATTAAGCATGTTCTTTGTGATAGTTTTCCTTTTTTCCTTTCTCCTTTCTTTACATTTCATTTTTTTTTTTTGGTAGCTTGGGATAAAGATTGGTTCATTCAATAGCAGCTTTCTTGTAAAAAATCATTCACTTCTGAAATAGGAATTGATGGCCTCCTGTAATTAATTCATGTCATTCTTTTCTAAATATGCTGTATTCTCAACTCTTTCTTTTTATACTTTGCATCATTATCATTCAGTGAAAAAATTTAACAAGCTGATTCACTTAAGGTTTCTTTCACGTTTAGCACTGGGGGTGCTGAGGAGGGCAGATCACCTCAGGTTCCTTCCAGCCTTAAGGAACCAGTGCTGTGAGCAAGGATCAGGGCCGTGACCTGCCTTGCTTCTGGAGCCTCAGAACTAACAGCTGGTTTGTGGCCCTTTTTTCTCTTATTGTTCAGAACTGCTGACTGCACATGAATGTGGTTATAGTTTCTTTGTCTCTTACACTTTCTTTGTGGTCTGTTGCCCCAGGAGACGTTCATCCAGGTGCAAGAACTGCAGTAAAAGGTCCCAGGACCCAGCCTGTTTCATATACTCATGGTTTCATTATCCACTCAGCCGACAACAGACATTCAAGTTGTTTCTACAACAAATGGCTGTTGTGAATCATGCAGTATTGATTACAGCAGTGCAGGGAACTCCTTCATAACACTGGTTTTGCACAGGACTTCCCTGGTGGTCCAGTGGTTAAGAACCTACTGAGCTCTGTGGGGGATGTGCGTTCAGTCCCTGGTGGGGGAACTAAGATCCCACATGCAGCAGAGCAACTAAGCCCGAGCACCACAACCAGGGAGTCCGTGCACCAAAACCAAAGATCCTGCAGGACTCAGGCGAAGCCAAATATATAGAACATTTTTAAAAATTTCTGAGTGAGATTGCGAGACCCTGTGCATGTTGGGGAAACTCCGTACAGTTTTCCAGGTAATATTTATATTCCTATCAACCATTCACAACTGTTATCTGTATCATACCCATACGTGGCACACGCACGTGATCTGTAAAAACAAAGAGAGAACAGTAGAGGAATCCACTGTACTGGCAGCAACATGTAGCAGCTGCATCAAGTCCAGAAGAAGCCTCTGTACTATAGGCCGTTGTGGAGCTGACGACTCTTGGATTCTAGGAACGATCCTTCCCGACATCATGTGATTTTAAGGGCCCTCCCTGACGAAATTCTTCTGCCATCAAAGCCGAGGGCCAACTATTTCCCTTCAAGGCTGAAAGAAACTTCCAAACCTGCATCTGGGCCAACACACTCCCCAGAAACCCAGTAATAATCCACCCACCCTGCTATGCAATCCCCAGAAGGTTCAAAGCCTTAACAGCTCTTGCATTAATGATGGAATAATACACATGAAGACGCCCAAACACCAACCAGATTCAAGACATCTTCTTATCAGTCACAGTGACCCCAGCAGCCCCCAAATTGTTATCTCCAAACTCTAATAATACAAGACAGATGTGTAGGCTGGTGCACATTCCCCAGTGCAACTTCAACATCTTCCAAGGAACACCCCAAGTTCTCTTTTTTTAACCTTCCATCTGAAACCTTCTTCAGTAGCAACTGAAAATAACAGAAAAACTAAAGGTAACCCGTGAACTTATCTCCAGCATTTTACCAACAGTTATTCTGTGGGTTGCAGACTGATTCTCGCCCTCCCTAAAGACCACAAGTACCCACTGTGTGGAGGGGGTGCTGTGGGGCACCTCCTGGGTCCCGCCCCCTTCTCTGGGTCCACTGTGCCCATCCTCCTGCACCCACACCTCCCTGTGGGCTCAGCTCAGGCCTTGCTTCTAACACACTGCAGGGTAACATTCTTCTTCCCAATCCCACAGCCTTCCTTCCTCCACAGGTGTGATCTCATTTCCCGATTAACCCAGGCACGCAAACCTCAGTCACAGCATCTGTGTCCAGGGAAACTGAGCTAAGACACTGGCACACCCACCATTCCAAAAGCTGACAATTAACATAAGCCTACATGGAGGTCCTCCAGCCAGAACTGAGACTGCCCTTGTCAACAGTTTCACACACCCCATGATCACACAAGCATGCCTGTCTCTCATACACACACGCACACCATTCACTGGGTTCATCCAGAGACCCACTCTTGCTCCCACAACCCTCCAAGAGACCCCGACAAGCTCCCCTTCACTTCCTCCCATTTCCTACCTCTTCTCTTGTCTTGCAGCCTAGGCTCTAGAGCGCGCCAGCTTCAGCAGTTTCACCTCCTGGGCTCTACAGCTCTGGCTCACAGGCTTACTTGCCCCTCAGCATGTGGGATCTCAGACCAGGCAACAACCCGTGTCTCTTGCATTGCCCAGAGGATTCTTTACGAGTTACTAGTAGGGAGGCCCTCATATTATTTTTAATACAGGTATTTTATAGAGATTGGAAGAAATCTTCTGTATATTATTTTCTGCTTGTATTACTTTTTATTTTTTTTTTGAACTAGAATAAGATAATATTGAGGACTTCCCTGGTGGTACAGTGGCTAAGAATGTGCTTGCCAGTGTAGGGTGCATGGGTTCCACCCCAGGTCCAGGAAAATGCCTCAGAGCAACTAAGCCCATGGGCACAACAACTGAGCCTGTGCCCTAGAGCCCAGGAGCCATAACTATGGAAGCCTGCACTCTCTAGAGCCTGTGCTCCAAAACAAGAGAAGCCACTGCAATAAGAAGCCCGGGCACTGCAGCTGCAACTAGAGAAAGCCCACTCACAGCAATGAAGACCCAACATAAGCAAAATAAATAAGCTTTGAAAGAGAAATAGAATGTTGACAAAGTTACTGAATGAAGAAGTAAAATGAAAGAAGAGAATGGGAACCCACTCCATATTATTGCCTGGAGAATTTCATGGATAGAGGAGCTGGTGGGCTGCAGACCATGGGATCGCAAAGAGTCAGACATAACTGAGTGACTAACACAAAGTTACTGAAGTACAGTTAATTCATTTTTAATGTCCCAAAGATGCCAAAATATGCATGAATAAAAGGAAAATGTGAGTATCATCCCAGAATGAGTCAAAGGGCAACTCTTAAAAGAAGGGAATGGCCATCCACTCCAGTGTTCTTGCCTGCAGTATCCCATGGGCAGTGAAGCTGGTGGGCTGCCATCAGTGGGTTTGCAAAGAGTTTGGCATGAGTAAGCAGGTAAACAACTTCCACACACAGCAGATTGAGCTCTGAAAAAGAAACCTAGCGTCTAACTTTCCTCCTGAAGATTCTTCAGTGACTTCCAGTAGCTTTTGGATTAAAGTCCTAAATCCAAAGACCTTGTAGAAAGCAGCCTCTACCTGGCATCACCCCGCTTTGTTCCCTGTGTCCCAGTCACACTGACTGGCTTTCTGTTTAATAAATATCTTCCTGCCTCAGAGCTGGCACTCAGGCTGTCCTTTGTCCTTGCAACACTCTTCCATTTCCCACCTTGCCAATCCTAAGTGTTTCTTCCTCACAGAGACTTTGTCTGATTTATCTATGTAGGTCAAGACTTTCTGTTGAATCTTCCCTTAGCACCAGGCCTGTTTCAGAGCACATATGACAATACTAATGCTAAAATTATGGATGAAATTGGCCAGCTGGCTGCTTGAATGGAAGCTCCATCACTTTCACTACTGTATGCTCAATTTGAGGCACAGAGTTGACGCTGAGTAAATTTTGATTGAATGAGAGAAAAAAATAAAGGCAACTCTTGTTTAAATCAATTGTTTACACATGCATGCATGAGTGCATGGATATGTAACTCCATGGTTTTATTAGAAGACATTATCTCATAAATATATTTTATGCTTTGTAGCAGTTGCAACTCTATCTTAAGTGTATTCCATGGCCTTAAGCTTTTTCTGCCTTATCATAAGAATGATATTTACATTGTGCGGGCTGGCAGGGAGAGGGTGTGACCCTGCATAGTGACCATTTATGCTGTTCTATTGTATTTCAGATTCCTTGAATCTGTTTCACATATTCTCAGGGAACTCTGTGGATGGTCTTTATGCTCTGTTACTTAACTCTTTGATTCCTTAGGTTCAGTTATCACTCCCAACCACCTGAACTCAGATGCTGTTGCCTCATTGCTTAAGCATTTGATCAGAGCAATTTCTTAAAGTGAAAAAGTTTTCTCCCCAGTAAGATGGACACAGATCTTTCTCTAACGTGCTATTATGTTGGTGACAAGTTCATCCATGTGAAGTCTTTAGAGTAATGCTTAGTGTATAGGAAGTGCTGAAACACCTATCGTTAGTGTGATGATGTCGTCATCACAATGTGTGTCCTTTTAAAGCCACTGTGGACTTTGTAGTCTCTGAAGATACCAGTCTTGCTATAATTAATCTACATAGTGAATGTCACTCAGTGTAGAGTGTAAGTAACACTTCTGCATAGACAACCCATTGATTGAATTTTTTTTTGTATGTTCTTCATGGAGAATTCATACTGGACAGAAACCTTACATATGTAATGAGTGTGGCAAAGCTTTTAGTGCATATTCAGACTTAACTAGACATCAAGCAGTTCATACAGGAGAGAAACTGTATAAATGTGACGTATGTGGAAAATCCTTTAGTCAAAACACAACACTTACAGTTCATCAGAGAATTCATACTGGAGAGAAACCATATAAATGTGATATATGTGGCCAGTGCTTTATTTGAAATGCACACCTTGGGATTCATTGGAGAATTCATACTGGAGAGAAATCGTATAAATGTGCTGAGTGTGGCAAAGCTTTTAGTGCACATTCAGACTTAAGTAAACATCAAGCACTTCATACAGGAGGGAAACCATATACATGTAATTTATGTGGCAAAGCCTTCAGTCTCAGGTCTTATTTTATGCTCGATTGGAGAATTCATACTGGAGAGAAACCATATCAGTGTGATGTATGTGGCCAGTGCTTTAGTCGAAATTCATACCTTAGGAATCATCGGAGAACTCATACTGGAGAGAAACCTTACAAATGTAATGAGTGTGGCAAAGCCTTCAGTCAGAGTTCAGGCCTTATAACTCTTCAGAGAATTAATACTTTAGAGAAAACGTATAAATGTGATGAATGTGGCAAAACTTTTAGTGCACATCCAGACTTAACTAAACATCAAGCAGTTCACACAGGAGAGAATCCATATAAATGTAATTTATGTGGCAAAGCCTTCAGGTACAGGGCTTCCTTTGCAGTTCATCACAGAACTCATACTGGAGAGAAACCATACAAATGTGATGAGTGTGGCAAAGCTTATAGTGCACGTTCAACCTTTATTTACCATCAAGCAATACATACAGGAGAGAAATCATATAAATGTAATTTGTGTGGCACAGCCTTCAGGTACAGGACCGACTTTTCAGTTCATCAAATAATTCATAATGAGAGTAACCTTACAAATGTCCTGAGTGTGGCAGAGATTTTAGTCAGAGTTTAGTCCTTACAGTCAATCAGAGAGTTCATACAAAAGAGAAACCATGTAAATATGATATGTGTGGTCCGTGCCATACTCAAATTGCACACCTTGGAATTAATTGGAGAATTCATACTGGAGAAAAATCTCACAAATGTAATGAGTGGCAAAGCCTTTAGTGCATGTTCAGCCTTAACTGACCATTAGGCAGTTCATACAGGAGAGAAACCATAGACATGTAATTTATGTGCAAAGCCTTCAGTCACAGAATCACTTTTCAGATCTTCTGAGAATTCATACTACAGTGAAAACTTACAAATGTAATGAATGCAGTAAAGCATATCATCCGTTTGACCCTCAGAAAAGTCACACTGGAGGAAAACCACACAAATGTGTTGTATATGGCAAAGCTTTCATGCTGTGTTCAGACTTAAGTAACCATCAGGTAATTAATTCTGAATTGAGATCTTACCCACATCGTGAACATGGCAGGTGTTTTGGAAGGCATTCATTTCTTATAAAGCAAGAGAAAATTCATGCTGGAGAGAAGCTATACATTTAGAGTGCAGTCAATCTTAAGTTACCATAAGGTAACTCTTATGGAGGGAACCATATACATGTAATGTGTGGCCGGGTCTTCAGTAACAGGTCTTGTCATTCACATCATCAGAGAATTCATAATGCAGAGACACCTTACAAACGTAAGGTGGGGAACATACTGAAACAGTACTTTACAAATGCATTGGGGGTGGAAAAAGTTTCATCTCGAGTTGGATGCATTTGACAACAAGAGTCCATATTGAAGAGGAGTCATGGAAATGTGTGGGCAAGGGCTTTCTCCAGGCTCCGAGTGCACTAGACCTCAAATTACACGTCTTTCAGAGAAACTACACAGATATAATGTGCACGCTAAAACTTTAACCCAGAGTTCAAATCTGTGAAACATGAAAGAATTTATATTGGAGAGCAAGCTTGTACAGGTAATGAATGTTGTATAGTTTTTTTTATCAGATATTCACACCTTTGGCATAATGAGGTAATTTATGCAGATCAGAAACTGAACAGATATACTGAATACGAAAACACTTCTAAGAAAGCCAGTATGTCTTCAAGATTCACTAAGAAATTCATATTGGGGAGAATCCTTATAGATGTAATGCATTTGCTAAGTTTTTAGACCAGTTCTTACAGCAGGCCACACATCAGACAATGCATATTAGGAAAAATAAATCTTTAGTTTTCCAACATTAACCTCCAATACTATCACAGAATAATTATATTAAATATGTTGAAACTTATGGCATGAGGTGTATATTAAATATGTTGAAACTGAAGGACATGTAGGAGGATAGCCCGGTATCTTCAGTGTGTAAAGTATTTAATTAGTGGAGTTTTCTTGAGAAGGCCATATTACTATTGAGAGGGTAACAGGCAGGAAGGCCAGTGGTCTCCAAATGCAGGAAATAGGCTGAAAGTGTCAGATATTTTTCTCTCTCTTAAGCGGCAGGAGGAAACAAACAAGCGATATTTTTTTTCCTTCTCTATACAAATTTAAAAGGAGGTTTCTCTTAAAATACTGTGTTGCCATAATGACACCTGGTTTCACCTGAAGTTAACTATTCTCAAACCTTGAGTTAACCAATGCATTTTTCTTATGGAAATGTTTGTCTTAAGCTATGTTAATGTACTATGCATTTACCCCAGACTCTGTCTTCAAACCAGTATGTTATACTCAGACATTGTTTCCCTAATCTATGTAAACAAAACTATTTGTATGGCAATCTGCCCTTCTGCAAGATTCAAGTCAATTGTTTTATGGCCTGGGATGACTCGTCTGGTGCCAAGATTATCCTAAAATACATTTTATGGATGAGGGGCCTGGTGCCATTCTGAGTTTTAAGACATTTCCTTTCTTTTGTTAACAGACTGCTAGTGACTATATAACATCCAGCTGAAGACTAGCAGGGGGGTACTCTTTCTACCCCTTCTGATGGCTATGTCAAAAGATTTCTCTATCTCCTTTATACTTTAATAAAACTTTATTACACAAAATCAAGCCTCGTCTCTGGCCCTGGATTGAATTCTTCTCCTCCGGAGGCCAAGAATCCCTGTGTCTTTTCATGGTTCAGCAACAACCTTTCACTATGACTTTTTTGCAGTAGTTTGAAAACCTTCTGCAGCTGTCTTACAGGCCTTTCATGATGGTGTCTGCAGAGAAATTAGTAAGATGAAGAGGCTAAGCTGATTAAGTGTGGTTCATTCATATCCATCTTTCCTGAAAAAACAGGAACACTGAATTATTCAATTTACTGGTGTGTGAATTGGCATCAGGTAAGGGCAGAGAACAATGTAAAACTGTGCCATAACTTATCATGCTTGTTATGTTCAGGGCGCCCTTCCATACACAGACCACAGCGTGTTGTAGGACTGGGTGCTATATCATTTGACCATCGAGACAGCAGTTATCTGAGTGGAATTTAATTTAAAAAAATCAAATAGTGTGTATATGTGTATGATTGACATTTAACTGCTGCTATTACCATTTGCTACTGTTTTATTCAGAATGTATCATGGATCTCCTCTTTTGATTCATAAAATGTAATTACTTTCTCCACAACCCTGGATGAATCATGTTCTTCCCACCAACAGGGTTTTATCCAATCTCAGTATTTTGTAACAGATGGTAACAATGCAATGTTAGGCTCTTGGGGCTGAAACAATCTATGAGAATTGCTTTCCACAATGGAACCAAAGATCATGCAATTTGGGAATTACATATTCACAATTTGCACTTGAGTTACTCTGCTTCAGAACATTCAGACAGCTGTAATTAAAATACTATAGCAGTGCATTTTCAGACTCAAAATATATTTAAATAGAAAAGTTGTGGAGTTTCCCAGCAGTCCAGTGGTTCAAACTCCACACTTCACTGCAGAGGGCACAGGTTTAATTCATGATCAGGGAAGTATGATTCTGCAAGACACCAGGCAGGCACCCCCCACCCCCCAAAAAAAGGTACAAAAATTTAAACTTCGAAATTTTAAAGATCTAATTGAAGTTGAATGATTCATGAATCAGGCGGCACCCTATCTAGTTCATTCAGAGGTGCTCAAAGGAGCTGTACAACATGGAAGGCTTCCATAGGTAGAAACTAAATAGGACAAGAAAATTATTCGCAAACACATTGCTTCAGGTCTGGTGTCCTATGCAGGGATGTGTGCAGGAGGAGGGTGTAGCCAGCGTCTGGCCCTGCAGATTACAGCACTATTGTCCTGGAAATTCCAGTCAGTGACTCCTGGTCACGTTTTTAAGCAGGCAGATACCACAGTGAAGTGTTGGTTTGCCCTCCTGGAAGCAGTGGCTCCACCTTGGGTCTGTCTCTTCTTTTTAACACGACCTGAACCTTGCCATGTGTCAATGAGTGTGCCCTGTATGAATAGGTGTCTTCATGTTCTTTCTGTATTGCTTGACATGAAGAGAAAATAAGCATACAGTTGTTTAGTCATGAAATCCTGTCCAACTCTGTGACCCATAGACTGTAGCCCGCCAGTCTCCTCTGTGGAATTTCCCAGGCAAGAGTACTGGAGTGGGTTGCCATTTCCTCCTCCAGAGGATCTTCTTGACCCAAGGATCAAACCTTCATTTCCTGGATTTACAGGCAGACTGTTTACTGCTGAGCCAGCTGGGAAGCCCCAGATAACAAGGTGAGTCTTAAATTTTAATGATAGATATTCTAATTCTAGCATCAAGGCAGGGAAATGAAAAATACCCATTTTTGAAATGTCATTTGTACCACCCTACCTGAAAGTGAGAGATAAAGGCTTGTAGTTGGGAAATTATTTAAAATTTTTATTATGTAAACTTTTAAGGTTTGTTTTGAAAGACATGAAACAGTTTTTTCTTACAATCTTCAATTTTCTTCTTTTCTATTTCCGTATATAAATTTTCAGTAAAGTTCACTCCAATGTAATGACTTCTTTCACTCTTTTGATAACTTCACAAACATAGCCATGTGTATTCTTAATTTCTCAGCCACTGTGCAGCAAGGCAAGGCCATGAGACCAGTTTTACCAAATACAGTGTGAGTGCAAGTGATGCATTACTCATCTGAATGATGTTATAAATAAATCACCCAGGGAACTCCCTGGTGAACCAATGGTTTGATTTCTGTGCTTTCACTGCCTGGAGGGCCTGAATTCAAGCTTTGGTCAGGGAACTAACATTCTGCAAGCTGCATGGCATGTCCAAAAAAAAAATCACTAAGACCCTTTGTCAATCTCCAACTGGATTAATTGACCCAAATGTGGCCTAGCTATTGCTCCAAGCAATTACTGATGCAATATCAGTATAGTTTTCTACCAGCCTGTAAATTGTTTTTTTTTTTTTAACTAAAGTTCTGTTTAATGTGGGGATGATTCATTTGTTTATTTTTGGCTGTGCTGGGTCTTATTTGTTGGGCTCAGGGCTGCTCTCTAGTGGTGCTCGGGCCTCTCGTTGTGGTGACTTTTCTTGTTGCAGAGCACGGATCTAGGTCATTTGGGCTCAGTAGTTGTAATGCTTGGACTTAGCTGCCCTGTGATATATGATGTCTTCCTGGACCAGGGAGCTAACCCGTATTCCCTGGCAGGTGGGTTCCTAACCACTGGACCTACAGTGAAGTCTCTCATCTAATGTTTGTATAAGCACCTGTGAGATCCACTGAGGGGAAGCTGAAACCACAAATAAATTCTCCCAGACTGAATTTTTTGTTTGTTTGTTTGTTTCGTTGGTTGTTTTAAATTATGGGGGTTCTTAAAGTTAACCATTATATGTCTTTGTATTCACCTTTTAATTTGATCTTTTCAGACATACAAATAAAACTATAAGAAAGCTTTTTCTGTGTGTGTGTGTGTGTGTGTGTGTGTGTGTGCGTACGCATGTGCACTAAGTCACTTCAGTCC
>NW_011476608.1:0-845 GCF_000754665.1 Bison bison bison | reverse complement strand
CAAACATTGAGGAATAATCTATTTTTGCATTGAGGATAATCTAAAGTGATAATTTTAAGGTTTAGATTGTGATTCAGTGTTCATTTGAGTTGATTATTTCTTGTCTCTATGAATAAATATGGTTGAAATTAGACTGATGATAGACACATTTGAGACTGGTTTTACATAGGAATGGATATATAATACTTCTATAACTGTTAGAGTTTGTTGTTATACTTGGTATTGTTAATATGAATATTGTGAGAAGTGTAAAGGAGGTAAATAAGTTTATTACTTTTATTTGAGGTTGCACTTGTTTTTTAGTCCCTCAGACTGATGGAAAACTACAATCCTTTAAAAACTTGAAAAAACCATCTTGTTAGGTATGGAACCATGAATTAGCAGTTCTTGCATATTATTTGTTCAATAAGATTTAGTTTTATGTTACTAGATTCATAATGTAGTATTTATGTTTTTTAAAAAACAACATTTACAGTATAAGAATGGTAAAATGATTTGGAAATCCCATCACTTCACAGGAAATAGATGGGGAAACAGTGGAAACAGTGGCTGACTTTATTTTTCTGGGCTCCAAAATTACTCTAGATGGTGATTACAGCCATGAAATTAGAAGACGCTTACTCCTTGGAAGGAAAGTTATGACCAACCTAGACCTCATATTAAAAAGCAGAGACATTACTTTGCCAACAAAGGTCCGTCTAGTCAAGGCTATGGTTTTTCCAGTGGTCATGTATGGATGTGAGAGTTGGACTATAAAGAAGGCTGAGCACCAAAGAATTGATGCTTTTGAACTGTGATGTTGGAGAAGACTCTTGAGAGTCCCTTGGACTGCAAGGAGATCCAAC